>NC_053167.1:19865780-19986601 GCF_016835505.1 Polypterus senegalus | reverse complement strand
CCATTATTTTTAATGACACTGTTCATGTTGACACGTTCTAGCAGTGAGCAGTTTACGAGTGTTTTCAGGCCCTTCTAATGTCTAAGTATTTACGCATTTTCTAAGAGTCTGAAACACGATAATGCAAGCTCCAAATATGGAGACGTTCTGATTTGCTGGTTCTTCACTAACAGAAAATAGAATAGCCACTTTAAAGCAGAAAGTGAACTTTTTGGTCACTGCACACTCCTCCTTCCCCTGAATACCGTGCCTTGGCAGCAAACGGTTGCTTGTTGCTTATCTTCTTATGTTGCTAACCCTAGCAAATGTGTGTCCTGTCATGTCAATCAATCAACATTTATTTATATAGCACATATTCATACAAAAAAATGTAGCTCAAAGTGCTTTACAAAATGAACAGAAAAATAGAAGACACAATAAAAAATAAACATAAGTCAACATTAATTAACATAGAATAAGTAAGGTCCGATGGCCAGGGTGGACAGAAAAAACAAAAAAGCTCCAAAAGCTGGAGAAAAAAATAAAATCTGTAGGGGTTCCAGACCAAGAGACCGCCCAGTCCCCTCTGGGCAATCTACCTAACATAAGTCAAACAGTCCTCTTTGTATTTAGGGTTTTCATGGAAGGACCTGATGATGATGGTCACATAGACTTCTGGCTTTCAGTCCATCAATGTTGGTGCATCATGATGCTTTGAGTAGGTGGTGGTGGCGCAGGCCGCCACCACAAAGAAACCGGAAAAAGAAACAGAAGAGAGTTGGGGTCAGTACGGATTTTAGAGCCACTATGAATAGTTATTGTGATGAATTGAACATACAGAGTATCAGGATTAAGTTAAAGTGAGGTTATAAAAGGCCATGTTAAAGTAATGTGTTTTCAGCAGTGTTTTAAAGTGCTCCACTGTATTTGCCTGGCGAATTCCTATTGGCAGGCTATTCCAGATTTTAGGTGCATAACAGCAGAAGGCCACCTCACCACTTCTTTTAAGTTTAGCTTTTGGAATTATAAGGAGACACTCATTTGAAGATCTAAGGTTACGATTTGGAATATAACATGTCAGGCATTCCGATATATAAGATGGAGCGAGATTATTTAAGGCTTTATAAACCATAAGCAGTATTTTAAAGTCAATCCTGAATGACACAGGTAACCAGTGTAGTGACATCAAAACTGGAGAAATGTGTTGGATTTTCTTTTCCCAGTTAGGATTCTAGCAGCTGCATTCTGCACTCGTTGCAAGTGATTTATGTCTTTTTTGGGTAGTCCTGAGAGGAGTGCGTTACAGTAATCTAGTCTACTGAAAACAAAAGCGTGAATTAATTTCTCAGCATCTTTCAATGATATAAGAGGTCTAACTTTTGCTATGTTTCTTAAGTGAAAAAATGCTGTCCTAGTGGTCTGATGAATATGCGATTTAAAATTCAGATTACAGTCAACGGTTACCCCTAAGTTTTTTACTTCCGTCTTAACTTACAATCCTAGTGCATCAAGTTTATTTCTGATAACCTCATTGAATCCATTGTTGCCAATTACTAAAATTTCAGTTTTCTCTTTATTTAGTTTGAGAAAATTACTATTCATCCATTCAGAAATACCAGTAAGACATTGTGTTAGTGTATTGAAAGAGTCGGTGTCATCAGGTGCTATTGATAAGTACAGCTGTGTGTCATTAGCATAGCTGTGGTAGCTCACATTGTGCCCTGAGATAATCTGACCTAACAGAAGCATATAGATTGAGAAGAGCAGCGGACCCAGGATAGAGCCTTGTGGAACACCATATCAGATATCATGTGTCTTTGAGATGTGATTACCACAACTCACAAAGAATTTTCTACCTGCCAGGTAGGATTCAAACCAATTTAAGACACTGCCAGAGAGGCCCACCCATTGACTAAGGCGATTTGTAAGACTATTGTGATCAATGGTGTCAAATGCAACACTCAGATCTAAGAGGATGAGAACAGATAAATGGCCTCTGTCTGCATTTACCCGCAAGTCATTTACTACTTTAACGAGTGCAGTTTCTGTACTGTGATTTGTTCTGAAACCTGACTGAAATTTATCAAGAATAACATGTTTATTGAGGTGGTCATTTAATTGCAAAATGACTGCCTTCTCTCGAATTTTACTTAAGAAGGGCAGGTTGGAGATGGGTCTAAAATTTTCAAAGGCAGAGGGGTCAAGATTATTTTTCTTGAGCAGGGGTTTAACTACAGCAGTCTTAAGACAGTCTGGAAAAACCCCGTATCTAATGACGAATTAGCTATGTCCAGAATATTGTCAATTAGCACGTCTGATATTTCTTTGAAAAACCTGGTTGGTATTGGGTCAAGGACGCAGGTGGAGGGTTTCAGTTGAGAGATTATACTATGTAATTCACGTAAATCTATCCTGGTAAAAGCATTTAATTTATTTATGATGGAGTACCGGGGCTTTGGAGGTTCTGCAGTGTTGGGGAGATATACTATGTTATCTCTAATATCATTAATTTTTTGATTGAAAAATACAGCAATGTTCTCACAGGTTTCACTGGGAAAAATGTGCAAGACGCATGTCTTTTTCTGTCAGCTGTCTTATGTAAATGTGTTAAGTTTCTGTTCATATGAATAAAGTCAGAGACAATGAAAAACTTAACAGGCCTACTTAAAATATTAGCCACACAATCATTACTAGAACATTTTTTTTCTATTAACTCTTTGAGGGCTGAATCTTTTTTCCAAAAAAACATAGTTTTCTGAAAAGTGCACAAGGCAAAATTTTCACACATAAATCAACATAAAATGTCTGTTGCTACGTGCTGTGGCTGCTGTTGGCGCATGTTTGGTATCTTTGATGGCAGTGGCTGCACGGGGGTACTGCAATGGTCAGCAGGAATGCATGGTGGGCGCAGTGTGACACAATAGGGTTTGTACCTCTTATGGTGGTGGTCCTCCCAGGCGAACGCTGCTGTAGGTGCATCAGCTACACGAAAGTGTTCAGCCCCACGATCAGCTGGGGACCAATCAGATGATGCTGGTACCTCACTTTCGTTTTCGATATCTATTTCCAGGACACTTGAATCGGACTGTTCTATAAAAATGATGTAAAATGTCCACTGAGTATTTTAATTTGTACATTTGTTTTGGTCTCGCGCCAAATGTTGATGTCATTTTAGAGGTTGCTTGCTCTTCACTACTCACGCACACACAGGTATTCGAGGTTAAATCAACAAAGCTATGTAACTTTCCTTCTAGCAAAGAGAGTCGAACTAAAACATAATGGCGAGTTTTGTTGCAGTTTACAGCTGTTTACCTGTCCTCTACCCCTGAATTTTGACAGAAGTCAACATCAGCCCTGAAAGAGTTAAGTAGGTTGTCCTCTAAAATCTTGATTGTTTGCACAGATTGAAAAGGTACTTAAAACTATATTCTTCGCCAAGCATGAAGTTTGTTTTCTCTTGTTTTTCAAAGTCCAAAGTAGAAACATTCATATGTTCTACACACAATTTGAGAATTTATGAGGAGCAAGTACTCTCTAAATCATGTGACAAAAGACACAATGTCATTGGCTCTCCAGTAGCATTGCACTGTCTAAGCACATGCTATAAAGCCATTGAGCGGAGCAAGTCACATCTATATGTCACTGCAGATCTAGGGAAGCATTTTCAGACTTAGGAAGGTAATGTTCTGAAATTTTCGGTGGGTATCAGCAAGGTCCAGAAGTAACGTTGTGTCATGGATCCATTCAAAGATTAAGTGATAAAAATGAGAAGGAAAAACACTGCATTAAACCAAACAATACGCATCATTGTGAAGTGTGGAGGGTTTCTGCCATCATGTCGTGCCATTGATCAAACTAAACAATGCGGATCATTTCTGTAAATTACACTATTAACCTTTATCTTGGGTTTAGGTCTGTGAGAACCATTTAACATGTCGACAAAATGAAAATTCTTCAGACTTGCTCTAATTGAAATTACTTTATTTACATTTACGAACACAATAAAAAATAACAATTTCCATCATCTTGGATTTAAGTAAAAAGTGAATAAATGTGATTATAATTTTAAAAAATATATATGGTTCATGTGTGCAATATTTTTCTAAATCAATTTAAAATTTTAGCCAATGTATTATTTTAAACATATATAGAGAAAAGCCAAGCAAAATGACACTTTTTATTGGCTAACTAAAAAGATTACAATATGCAAACTTTCGAGGCAACTCATGCCCCTTCTTCAGGCAAGATGTAATCATGTTAGCCTTCTTAATTGCTTTATTTTTAAAAATTTTTTTTTTTGATTTTCTTAAAATCACACAACATTCCATACAAATAAATCGATTTTGTACAAACATAAGACCGAAAACAAATGAACCCCCACTGCTGAAAAAGAGAGCCAACAGAGTAAAACTTAAAGCTAGTAAAAATAAGTAAGTAGGTGAATAAAGAAGTGAATAATGATAAATGTAGGAAAAAGGGGAGAGAATCTGCTTCCTCAGTGCTTTAGGAGAAAGTAGGGTGAAATGACACCTTTCATTGGCTAACTAAATAGATTACAAATGCAAGCTTTTGGGGCAGCTAAAGCCCCTTCATTAGGCAAGGTGTAATCTTCCTCAGTGCTTTAAAAGCTTATTCTAAAATTTTATTGATTAAATCCTGCCAGGTTTTGAGAAAGTTCTCAACAGATCCTCTAAGTGAGAATTTGATTTTTTTCCAGTTTCAAATAATATATAACATCATTTACTCACTGACTTAAAAGAGAAGAGTTAAGATTCTTCCAGTTGAGGAAGATAAGTCTGCGTGCCAATAGTGAAGTAAAGGCAAATAGTTTGTTTGTTCTTCTCCAGTTTAAGCCCATCTGGAAGTACACCAAACACAGCTGGTTATGAGTTAGGAGGGATTGTGACACCAAGGCTGTCTGATAGACATTTAAAGATTTTGGTCCAGAATGATGTTAATTTGGTGCAGGCCCAAAACGTGTGAATCAGTGAAGCTGGGACTTGATTGCAGCATTTGCATGTTGGATCATGCCCTGGAAACATTTTGGACAATTTTAAATGAGACAGATGTGCTCGATATATAATTTTGAGTTGAATAATTGTATGCTTTGCATATATGGAGCTCGAGTGAATTCTCTGCATTGCTACCTTCCACTCCTTTTCTGAGATGTTGAGTAAGAGATCCTTTTCCCACTGTCCCCTTAGATCTTTGAAAGGGAGGGACTGTAAAATGGTTTTATATATTACAGAAATGCTTTCCGAGATCTCAAGACTCATCAATAATTTTTCCGGTATAAAGGTAGGTGGGAGGTGAGGAAAATTGGGCAGGTTTTGTTTAGCAACGTTTCTAATTTGAAAGTAGTGAAAGAAATGTGTTGCTGGAAGTTCAATTTGGAATGTAATTGTTCATTGGAAGTAAAGACGTTGTCTATGTACAGATCTCTAAGTGATTTAATCCCCAATGTTTTTCAGACATTAAAAACTGCATATGTTTGTGAGGGTGGAATAAGGTGGGTCTCGTGCAGATGTGCCACAGTTAATGGCTTCTGAACACTGTCTGGAAATTGATAGGTTAAAGTCCACTATGACTCCTAAATCCTTCTCATAAGGTGTACTTTCAATATTCTGACGGCCCATTGTGTATTCAAACCTATTTTTTTTTTACTTCCTATGTGTAATACTTTACATTTACTGACATTAAATTTCATCTGCCGCAAATCTGCCCAAAGCCTGCATGCTGTCTAAGTCCTTCTGTAATGATATAATGGATTCCAAATTATCTGTTAATCCACCTATCTTGGTATCATCTGCAAACTTAACCAGCTTTGTACTTATATTCCTCTCCTTTTCACATGAGAGGTTGGGCATCAAACTAAAAGAATGGGGAGTTTAGGGTAATGTTTTTAGATGGGTGCAGAACTGGCTCACACAGGAAGCAGAGGGTGATGGTGCGAGGAACCTCATCAGAACTGGCCGATGTTAAGAGTGGTGTTCCACAGTGGTCAGTGTTAGGGCAGCTGCTATTTTTAATATATATAAATTATTTTGATAGGAATATAAGTAACAATTTGGTTAAGTTTGCAGATGATACCAAGATTGATGGATTAGCATATAATTTGGTATCCGTTATATCATTGCAGAAGGACTTGGATAGCATACAGGCTTGGGCTGATTTGTGGCAGATGAAATTTAATGTCAGTAAATGTAAAGTATTATACATAGGAAGTAAAAATGTTAGATCTGAATACACAATGGGTGGTCAGAAAATCCAGAGTATACCTTATGAGAAGGATTTAGGAGTCATAATGAACTCTATGCTATCAAATTCCCGTCAGTGTTCAGAAGCCATTAAGACAGCTAACAGAATGTTAGGATATATAGTACGATGTGTGGAGTACAAGTCCAAGGAGGTTATGTTCAACCTTTATAATGCACTGGTGAGGCCTCATCTGGAGTACTGTGTGCAGTTTTGGTCTCCAGGCTACGTAAAGGATGAGTTGATAGGACTGGCGAGCTTTGTTGGGCTGAATGGCCTGTTCTCGTCTAGAGTGTTTTAATGTCAGCTCGTCATTTCGAATCCTTATTCATTGAGCTTCATTTGACATCACCAGTTCCAAAAACTCAACAGAATTATCAGGTGAAATGGATATTTACGGATCACCAATACAATTTAAATGATTGTACCCAATAACCCAGCCACAGGGAATGCACAAACTAGTGTGTTTCTTCATATCATAAATAAATGTGGAGGGTTACGTCAGGAAGGACATCCAGTGTAAAATTTTGCCAGATCACCATACATGTCCAGAGGCGGGACGAGAAGAGGAAGGTAAAGATAGTGAAACTGAGGGTATAAACTTTGAATGTTGGCAGTATGACGCATAATGGGAGAGAGTTAGCTGATATGATGGTGAGAAGGAAGGATATATTGTGTGTGCAAGAGACTAAATGGAAGGGGAGCAAGGTCATGTGAACACACTGCGATCTACAATTTTTTGTTGGTTCTGCCCTTTGTGTCAAGAAACAAAACTATAAATTATACATCTTTTAAATGCCGCCTTGTGGAATACATAATGCTACGAAGAAGAGCTTTAATAATGTAGGTCACAGCACCTCTCTCACCATAATTTACTCTCTTCTCATAAGTATCCATCTTTTGTCTCTTATCTATACTTATAAAAGGCAAAGCCCTCACTCACTCACTCACTCACTCACTGACTCATCACTAATTCTCCAACTTCCCGTGTAGGTAGAAGGCTGAAATTTGGCAGGCTCATTCCTTACAGCTTACTTACAAAAGTTGGGCAGGTTTCATTTCGAAATTCTACGCCTAATGGTCATAACTGGAAGGTATTTTTCTCCATTAACTGTAATGGGGTTGAGCTGGGAAGACGTGGGGGGGGCGGAGTTTTGTGTGACATCATCACGCCTCCTACGTAATCATGTGAACTGACTGTCAATGCAGTGCGTAGAAAACCAGGAAGACCTCCAAAAAGCGCTTAAGAAAACATGCATTTTATAATTGAGAAGGCAGCGAAACAATAAGAAGTGAGCGAGTGACATATACTACCATATTCATGAGTGTTGCCAGCTCGGAAAGAAAGCAAGGTGTAAACCTAAACTTTAAATTAAGTTCATAGACAGGCTACCGCTGGCGTTTCACATACCCACAGGTAATGCGGGATACAAGTTTAATGAGAGGACGAGGATATAAGCGAGAGTTTTGATCACTTTGTAACTAAGTTAAAATTGTAGGTGAAGGGGTGTGCTTATGCAAATTCCGAGAGACTGTGTTTGTGGGGGATTGACAGTTAAGACGGGTGGGGAGTCACGTCATCATCTCCCTCCCACCTCATTTTGCTCTGAGCTGAGCTCCGCGGCTAACGCTGTCTTCCGAAGCAACTTCGTCAGACTGCCACCAAATACTCACAGAAAAATCCACAAGTTAATACACACGCTGTCTCTAGAGTTTCTACACACTGAATCCTCCAGGCACTACTTACAAAAGGTCACATTGACAATCGTGTTACGTTATTTTTAAAATCTTTCCTTTTCTTAGCACAAGCACAGCTGAGAAGCTTGATGCATGTGCTCCATAACGCGTTAAAAATAATGCATTTAATCACACTTTGCATTACAAGCAAAGGGAGCTTTTGTCAATGCATGATTTCCTGGTACACGGATTACATTGATCAGCATCCGATTCATTTTACCCTCGCACCACCTTAGTTTGAGAAGAAGTATGAAAAATATGAGGTTAACACAGAAAAACAGATCACCAATTCAAGCTTTATGAATAATCGATTAGCCATCAATAATTGTTTTGGTAAAGCCATCCTCCTTCCATTTTATAATTTTTCCGCCACTAGCCATGATTAAATGAGCGGTAAAAAGTAAGAGCAAAGCGAGGGTGACTTATTTAGGCAGGCATATATATGACAGCAACACTCATGACAATGTCAATCATGTTACGTTATTATTAAAATGTTTCCTTTTCTTTTTCATTACTTCTTCAACACACTACTTCTCCGCGGGTATTCTGCTAGTCTTTTATATATATATATATATATATATATATGAATGACCTCCAAAGAGCTGAGACTTTTGATATCATGAGCGTGTCTGCAAACTGGGGTCTCCTGCCCAGCAAAAGTCGAGCAGCCAGCACGCGTGCATAGCTGTGCCGGCCTTTGAGACGCTGACTGCGTTTCTGCCTTAAGTCAAAGTGAGCACTTTTAATTTTTTCATCCTCCCCTGCGCTATAGCCCAGACAAGTGCAAACACGGGACCCCTTTTCTACACCACGGCAAAATAATATTAAGGCGATTCACACTTTCTTTTGCACGTTATCGATTATCAGGTCCTCACCTCGAATTATGAAGACACGCACACGAGTGCAGGACTGACAGTGCCATCACAGCCGATTAATGGCGGGGCGTCTCACCAGTCTACACAAGACCCACGCGACTGTCCCCAAAAGGCGATCATAACGTCAGCGAACACATCTCTCTATACTATATAAAAGAAAAGGCAACTTTCCTTTCTTTACACCTTTTTCCTTTTATCCCAAACCAAAGCCTTTCTCTCTTAACACTGCAGAGGACACAAAACTAATTTTCTTTAAATGCCGGTAAGGCACATTACCAGAGGCACAAATTTGAACGTTCACATAGAAAATGTAATTTCAATGTACCTGTACTTCTTAAAACGTTAATGTTTTACTGTTTAATAACTTATAGACTATAATTTATTATTTTTCCCTTGCACTCAGTGACCAAACCTATACACACACATATAGACACATACAAACATACACACAAGTATATGTATATATATACACACACACACACATACATACACACATATATATAATTTGTGTGTGTGTATGTATGTATGTGTGTGTATATATGATGTAGATAGGTATGTATGTGTATATATATATATATATATATGTGTGTATATGTAGATATGTATATAGATATGTAGATATGAAGATATGTATGTGTATATATGTATGTATATATATATATATATATATGTGTGTGTGTGTGTGTGTGTGTGTATATATATATATATATATGACAGCAGCAATCCAAGCTGTGAGAAAACAGTAAAAGGAGGCGTGTCAGGCGTCGTGGTACATTTTCTGATGCAGCTGCCGAAAACAACTTCGTGACGCTGCCGCCACATACACAAAACAATTACTTTGACAATCATCTTACATTATTTTTAAAATGTTTCCTTTTCTTTTTCATAACTTCTTTAACACATGACATCACTGTGAAACGCGGGTATTTTGCTATATATATATATATATCACAGCGACACTCATAACAGTGACAAAACAATTACATTGACAATCATGTTACGTTATTTTTAAAATGTTTCCTTTTCTTTCTCTTTCTTCTTTAACACACTACTTCTCCGCTATATAGATAGCAGAGATATATATATATATATATAGATATATATATAGATATATATATATATATAGATATAGATAGATATGAGAACAAACGTATGTGTGTGTGTGTGTGTGTGTGTGTGTGTGTATATATATATATATATATATATATATATATATATATATATATGACAGCAACAATCAAGCTGTGAGAAAACAGTAAAAAGGAGGCGTGTCAGACGTCGTGGTACATTTTCTGATGCAGCTAGACGAAAAAAACTTCGTGACGCTGCCGCCAAATACACAAAACAATTACATTAACAACCATGTTACGTTATTTTTAAAATTTTTCCTTTTCTTTTTCGTACCTTCTTTAACACACTACTTCTCCGCTGCGAAGCGCGGGTATTCTGCTATTAATTTATAAAGATATATCAAAAGTAAATGTACATCTTGTTCCATGTTTATAACAAATCTAAACGTTTGACTGACAAATTCAATTGTTGTTATAGCTAATGATTGCAGGTTTGGGGGTTTGAATTATTAAATATTAAATTAATCAGGTGGAAATTGCAAAATTGACCTGTTATGCAATCCTTCCACAGTATCTCTCACAATTATTTTCTCAATGTATGTTATAAATATATCACTACTCATAAAGTTTTCTGTTTTTTTCTTTTCTTTTGATCTGATTTGAACTTTCTCATTACTTGATGGAATATTATCATCTGATAATTTGAAGATTTCATCTTTGTAAATGAAGGCTGCCCTCAGTAAGGTAGGCTGTTGCAGGAAATACGGTGAGATAAAAGTCCAAATGGTAATAGACACAACCAGATGTCTGGCTGCAGGAGGTGCCACTATTAATTCCACAGTTGCCCAACTTTACTGTTGTGAACTGCCCCTTCCTGGTGGTATAGAAGTAAGAAATCACTCCAAACACAGGCTCAACTTGGAAAGGACTTTAATTCCTGTTGCTGGGGTCTGCAAACAAACTTAAATACAAATGCCAAGTCACAACATTACAAGTACACATTTTAACTACTCTGCACATCTAAGTGTAACAAACATTTGAAACTCTATCAAATTATCTAGAATAAACTTACTTTTCTGCAAGGATGCACAGTATTAATGGCTCAGGTGATATGGGAAAAGGACAAACTGTTTTCACAACATGCAGCAAGTAAACAAAGGAATGGCAGAAGTAACAAAGCATGAACTTTCACCTGGAAGTATGTTTAAAAAAAAAAAAAAAAAGTTTTACGTGTGTTCCAATGTTCTGCCATTAGAGGTCACCATTTAACCTGGCAAAGGACTGTCTGACATAGCCGAGCCCAAATTTTTTAACACAAATTTGTACTTTAATAAGAAATTCCTTACAACCCGTTTGGTCTAATTCATCACAGACTTCAAGAGGTGCACAGATTTGACTACGGGTCGGACATACACGCGATCCTTCACCTGAACCTTCATCATACGTATGTAACTATCAGGTCCTGGGTAAGTTTCAATGATTTTACCACTTGGCCATGATGCTCTTGGGAGTTGTACATCAATAATCATGACTACCTCTTCAACTTCCAACTCGTCACAGTTAGTTTGCCTTTTCTAACGGATGAAGACCAGGTAAGTAATTCTTGACAAAATTACTCCAGAAATGATCAACTAAAATCTGACAGTGACACTATCGCTGTCATCCCAGTAAGTCATCTGGTAGGTAAACTACCTGTAATAGTGAAGCATCTTGCCGCACCATGAGCAACAAATTTAGAATTATTGACTCAGGATCTGCAATATCTGATGATACATAAACCCAGGGGTTTGGAGTTCAAAATACCTTCAACTTCTATAAGAATAGTTGCTAATACAGTCTCAGCCACAATATCGTTTCCAAGGACTACTCATAACCCTTTCTTCACTGACCTAATTTCCTGTCTCCAGGTCCCTCCAAAATGTGGACTACTTGGTGGGTTGAAGTGAAATTTCACTTGTTGTTTAGCAAGTTGCTCCTGAATGAAGGCACCATGGGTGTAATAGCTTCCTTTAACTCAGCTTCTCCTCCTCGAAAAATTTGTACCTCTGTCAGACAAAAGTTCAGCAGGCTGGCCTGTTCTTGATACAAACCGATAGAAAGCAATAAAAAAGGTACTAGTATCTAAATTTTCAATTAAATCTAAATTAACACAACAAGCAGTCATGCATTTGAATATGATTCTCAATGTTTTTCAGTCCTCTGGCCAATTTTCACAGTAAAGGGACTAAAGCAATCAACCCCGTGGACCAAAAGGGTGGCTTAAATAGCCGGAGTCATGATGGAGGCAGATCCGCCATCCTAGGAGCCTGAGTGGTGGCATGCCAACGCTGGCATTCCTTATATTGATGTTGTCTGAAATCCTTGCGACCCATTAAGATCCAATATTTTCATCTTATCTCTGCAAACATGTGGTCTGGCCCTGGGTACAGAAGTTTCTCATCATATTTCTGAATGAACACTGTGGGGAACAGGCCAGACACAGACAGGTAAACATGATGTTAAAGCACCACAACACGTTTATTTACACTAGTTACACGAATGGTGAACACACACAACCCAGTGCCGCAGCAGCAATCACCCCAAAGTCCAGGCCTTCTCTCTCAATGCCTTTACTTTTCTGGCCTCCTCCAAGACTCTGTCCGCAAACCACCCGACTTCAGCCACTGTATAAAGGGAGGCGGCCCCTTTTATAATAACCCGGATGTGCTCCAGGGGTTTCCAGACCATCTTCCACCGACACGCCCCAGTGTGGCGGAAGTGCTGGCTGCATCCCAGAAGCGCTCCGGGTTTCCTTGCTCCTCTTCCCCCCAGCACTTCCTGGTGTGGCAGTAGTACTTACGTCCAGGGCTCTCTGGGCATTGGGATGGCCCCTGGTGGTGACCTCGGGCCCCTACAGGGCTGAGCTTCAATGCTCTCTGCCCGTGGTCCCCAAAGCAGCCAGGGCAGTCTCCCCCTCGTGGTCTGGAGGAGGCGCAAGCCCTCCACCAGTCCTCCTGGGCATCCCGGCTGGGTACCACCCCCAGCCGCGTGCCACAACACTTTAGTTATTGGTTTGCTAGGGTCCAGCACAATGGGATGGATGCCTTCCCCTTCAGAACTCTCTATTCTTCTTAGCCAGCCATTGACTCAAATGAGACCCATTGTATGGGCGAATTCTGGTGGGAATATTGTCAACATCTGCTTAAAGTATTTCCGCCCCTGATTGAATATTCTTGAATTCCACAGAAAATCTGAGGAGCTCAACCACAGTCTCTCTCCAGATTTTTGCTGAGCAGTAAGCATTTGGATTCCCATCAGCTGCCCCATGAAGATCCTGGATGGTGGTCTTAACTAAGTTATTCCAAGACTGGAAAAAGCTGGGATCTGGAGGTCTAGTGTGTTGCTCAATTACAAGATTCCCAAAAAAGGTGGCATTTCTCATTTCAGTGGAGTCAAGATGATTGCGCCAGTAGCAGCATACTGATAAAAACAATATTAATTAAATAAAAATGCAGTGCAAGTTAAAAAATGCAAGGTGGAGAGTGCAAGGTAGGTATAATAGACAATAACTTTGTATAATGTTAACATTTACATACCCCCCCCCCAACCCCCAAGGTGGAATTGAAGAGTCGTATAGTATGAGGGAGGAACGATCTCCTCAGTCTGTCAGTGGAGCAGGACAGTGACAGCAGTCTGTCGCTGAAGCTACTTCTCTGTCTGGAGATGACACTGTTTAGTAGATGCAGTGGATTCTCCATGACTGACAGGAGCCTGCTCAGCGCCCGTCGCTCTGCCACGGATGTCAAACTGTCCAGCTTCGTGCCTACAATACAGCCTGCCTTCCTCACCAGTTTGTCGAGGCGTGAGGCTTCCCTCTTCTTTATGCTGCCTTCCCAGTACACCACCGCGTAGAAGAGGGTGCTCGCCACAACCGTCTGGTAGAACATCTGCAGCATCTTATTGCAGATGTTGAAGGACACCAGCCTTCTAAGGAAGTATAGTTGGCTCTGTCCTCTCTTACACAGAGCATCAGTATTGGCAGTCCAGTCCAATTTATCATCTAGCTCCACTCCCAGGTATTTATAGGTCTGTACCCTCTGCACACAGTCACCTCTGATAATCACGGGGTCCAAGAGTGGCCTGGGTCTCCTAAAATCCACCACCAGCTCCTTGGTTTTGCTGGTGTTCAGGTGTAAGTGGTTTTGAGTCGCACCATTTAACAAAGTCTTTGATTAAGTTATTATACTCCTCCTCCTGCCTACTCCTGATGCAGCCCATGATAGCAGTGTCGTCAGTGAACTTTTGCACGTGGCAGGACTCAGAGTTGTATTGGAAGTCCGATGTATGTTGGCTGAACAGGACCGGAGTAAGTACAGTCCCCTGCGGTGCTCCTGTGCTGCTGACCACAATGTCAGACCTACAGTTCCCGAGATGCACATACTGAGGTTTGTCAGTAAGATAGTCCACGATCCATGCCACCAGCTTGTCACTAAGGAGCAGAGGTTGAATGGTGTTGAAGGTGATAGAGAAGTCCAGAAACATAATTCTTACAGCACCACTGCCTCTGTCCAAGTGGGAGAGGGATCGGTGTAGCATATAGATGATGGCATCCTTCGCTCCCACCTTCTCCTGCTATGTGAACTGCAGAGGGTCAAGGGCGTGGCGGACCTGTGGCCTCAGGTGGTGAAGCAGCAGCTGCTCCATAGTCTTCATCACATGTAGTGTCAGAACAACAGGCCGGAAGTCATTCAGCTCCCTAGGACGTGATACCTTTGGGACAGGAGTGATACAAGATGTTTTCCAAAGCCTAAGGAATCTCCCCTGTTCCAGGCTCAGGTTGAAGATGCGCTGTAGAGGACTCCCCAGTTCCAGCGCACAGGCCTTCAGCAGTCGTGGCGATACTCCATCTGGACCCGCTGCTTTGCTGGCACAAAGTCTCCTCAGCTCTCTGCTTATTTGAAGCTCCTTATTCGGGTGGATACGTGTCTGCAGCTTCTTATTAGTTTCCAGCAAGTTACTTATTTGCATAGCTTGTGCAAACCAGTTACTTGGTCAATGTTAACAACAAGACAGATACCTAAGTAGCTTACTTTACCTAGTGAGGACAAATGTGGATGGTGTATATTTAATATGGAAAATCTGTGATCAGGTAGACAGGTGGAAAGTAAGGATGTGTTAAAAGAGTAACATGCTAGTATTTAATAGATAATGATGTATTCTCTGGAGGATGACTTGTGGCATGTGGAAAAGAATTACAGTTCTTTAGCAGATAGCTTCTATACAGTGTGTGTGTGTGTGTGTGTGTAAATCAAGGCACAAAGTCTTCTGCCACCCAGCTCAGATAAAGTTTAACAGAACCTTATCCTAACCATCACCTTCAGAGGTAAGAATCTTAATTTGTAATGATCTAACTAAAATCATAACACTGCCTTTATGGATAGGTGCAGAAGACAAGCCAGCAACAGGATACTTCTTAAAAGCAGCATGCTATACTTCTTTGGATGATAGATGCATTTCTTGAAGAAAAATTATCAGTGCTTTATACTACTGAAAAAGTTTGTTACCAATCATTTTCTTCTGTTAATTAGACAGTGCTCCAACATTCCACAAGAAAATACATAATACATAATTTGGATTAGCCACTAACCATAATAAAGGCCACTTTACCATAAAAAAGAGAATGATATACAGGTGCCGGTCATAAAATTAGAATATCATGACAAAGTTGATTTATTTCAGTAATTCCATTCAAAAAGTGAAACTTGTATATTAGATTCATTCATTACACCCAGACTGATGTATTTCAAATGTTTATTTCTTTTAATTTTGATGAATATAACTGGCAACTAATGAACGTCCCAAATTCAGTATCTTGGAAAATTAGAATATTGTGAAAAGGTTCAATATTGAAGACACCTGGTGCCACACTCTACAACAACAACAACATTTATTTATATAGCACATTTTCATACAAACAGTAGCTCAAAGTGCTTTACATAATAAAGAATAGAAAAATAAAAGACACAATAAGAAAACAAAATAAATCAACATTAATTAACATCGAATAAGAGTAAGGTTCAATGGCCAGGGGGGACAGAAAAAACAAAAAAAACTCCAGACAGCTGGAGAAAACATAAAATCTGTAGGGATTCCAGAACATGAGACCGCCCAGTCCCCTCTGGGCATTCTACCTAACATAAATGAAACAGTCCTCTTTGGATTTAGGTTTCTCACGAAAGGGCTTGATGATGATGATGGTCACGTAGACTTCTGCCTTTAAATCCATCCATCGTTGTTGGAGCATCATGAAGCTTTGAGTAGGTGGAGGTGGCGCAGGCCACCACCACAAAGAAACCGGAAAAAGAAACAGAAAGAGAGTAGGGGTCAGTACGGATTTTAGAGCCACCATGAGTAGTTATTATAAGGAAATTGAACATACAGAGTATCAGGATTAAGTTAAATTAAATTAAATTGAAGTTATAGAAAGGCCATGTTACAGTAATATGTTTTCAGCAGTGTTTTAAAGTGCTCTACTGTATTAGCCTGGCGAATTCCTATTGGCAGGCTATTCCAGATTTTAGGTGCATAGCAGCAGAAGGCCACCTCACCACTTCTTTTAAGTTTTGTTCTTGGAATTCTAAGGAGACCTTCATTTGAGGATCTGAGGTTACGATTTGGAATATAAGGTGTCAGACATTCCGATATATAAGATGGGGCGAGATTATTTAAGGCTGTAAAAAACATAAGCAGAATTTTAAAGTCAATCCTGCATGACACAGGTAACCAGTGTAGTGACATCAAAACTGGAGTAATGTGTTCAGATTTTCTTTTCCTAGTTAGGATTCTAGCAGCTGCATTCTGCACTAGTTGCAAACGATTTATGTCTTTTTTGGGTAGTCCTGAGAGGAGTGCGTTACAGTAATCTAGTCGACTGAAAACAAACGCGTGAACTAATTTCTCAGCATTTTTCAATGATATAAGAGGTCTAACTTTACTTATGTTTCTTAAGTGAAAAAATGCTGTCCTAGTGATCTGATTAATATGCGATTTAAAATTTAGATTACAGTCAACAATTACCCCTAAGCTTTTTACCTCCGTCTTGACTTTTAATCCTAATGTATCCAGTTTATTTCTAATAGCCTCATTGTATCCATTATTGCTAATCACTAAGATTTCAGTTTTCTCTTTATTTAACTTGAGAAAGTTACTATTCATCCATTCTGAGATACAAGTCAGACATTTTGTTAGTGAATCAATAGAATCGGGGTCATCAGGTGCTATTGATAAATACAGCTGTGTGTCATCAGCATAGCTGTGGTAGCTCACATTGTGCTCTGAGATAATCTGACCTAACGGAAGCATGTAGATTGAGAATAACAGTGGACCCAGGATAGAGCCTTGTGGAACACCATATCGGATATCATGTGTCTTCGAGTTGTAATTACCACAACTAACAAAAAATTTTCTCCCTGTCAGGAAGGATTCAAACCAATTTAAGACCCTGCCAGAGAGGCCCACCCATTGACTAAGGCGATTTCTAAGAATATTGTGATGAATGGTGTCAAATGCAACACTCAGATCTAAGAGGATGATCTAATCAGCTAATTAACTCAAAACATCTGCAAAAGCCTTTAAATGGTCTCTCAGTCTAGTTCTGTAGGCTACACAATCATGGGGAAGACTGCTGACTTGACAGTTGTCCAAAAGACGACCATTGACACCTTGTACAAGGAGGGCAAGACACAAAAGGTCATTGCTAAAGAGGCTGGCTGTTCACAGAGCTCTGTGTCCAAGCACATTAATAGAGAGGTGAAGGGAAGCATAAGATGTGGTAGAAAAAAGTGTACAAGCAATTAGGGATAACCGCACCCTGGAGAGGATTGTGAAATAAAACCCATTCAAAACTGTGGGGGAGAGTCACAAAGAGTGGACTGCAGCTGGAGTCAGTGCTTCAAGAACCACCACTCACAGACATATGCAAGACATGGGTTTCAGCCGTCGCATTCCTTGTGTCAAGCCACTCTTGAACAAGAGACAGCGTCAGAAGCGTTTCGACTGGACTGCTGCTGAGTGGTCCAAAGTTATGCTCTCTGATGAAAGTAGATTTTGCATTTCCTTTGGAAATCAAGGTCCCAGAGTCTGGAGGAAGAGAGGAGAGGCACAGAATCTACGTTGCTTGAAGTCCAGTGTAAACTTTCCACAGTCAGTGATGGTTTGTGGTGCCATGTCATCTGCTGGTGTTGGTCAATTGTGTTTTCTGAGGTCCAAGGTCAAAGCAGCCGTCTACCAGGAAGTTTTAGAGCACTTCATGCTTCCTGCTGCTGACGAACTTTATGGAGATGCAGATTTCATTTTCCAACAGGACCTGGCCCTACACAAAGTGCCAAAACTACCAGTACCTGGTTTAAGAACCATGGTATCCCTGTTCTTGATTGGCCAGCAAACTCGCCTGACCTTAACTCCATAGAAAATCTATGGAGTATTGTGAAGAGGAAGATGCAATACGCCAGACCTAACAATTCAGAAGAGCTGAAGGCCACTATCAGAGCAATATGGGCTCTCATATGAGCAGTGCCACAGACTGATTGACTCCATGCCACGCCGCATTGCTGCAGTAATCCAGGCTAAAGGAGTCCCAACTAAATATTGAGTGCTGTACATGTTCATACTTTTCATGTTCATACCTTTCAGTTGGCCAACATTTCTAAAAATCCTTTTTTTGCATTGGTCTTAATTTATATTTTAATTTTCCGAGATACTGCATTTGGGACTTTCATTAGTTGTCAGTTATAATCATCAAAATTAAAAGAAATAAACATTTGAAATACATCAGTCTGTGTGTAATGAATTAATCTAATATACAAGTTTCACTTTTTGAATGGAATTACTGAAATAAATCAACTTTGTCATGATATTCTAATTTTATGACCGGCGCCTGTAGTAAAGAATAGAAAATCAATGAGCAAAATCCTAAAAATACAAAGAGGCAGAGCAGTGTAAACACAGGAGAGTATATTGCCAATCATCTCTGAACAACTGAAAACAAATGTTCCTGGCCAAAGGTGGACCCAGGGAAATTGCAGGAGAAGACCCATATCACCAATGCCCCCCACTCCCAGCTACACCACAACAGAACACATTAAAAGTCATATAAAATGAACCCTACACCAAGTTAAGCAAGTACATATGAGCTCAAAAGATAAATAAACTGCTCAAAAAAAATTAAAGGAACATTTTGAAAACACATCAGATCTCAATGGGAAAAAAATCATGCTGGGTATCTATACTGATATGGACTGGGTAAAGTGTTAGGAATGAAAGGATGCCACATCATTTGATGGAAATGAAAATTATCAACCTACAGAGGGCTGAATTGTAAGACACCCCGAAAATCAAAGTGAAAAAATGATGCGGCAGGCTAATCCATTTTGCCAAAATTTCATTGCAGCAACTCCAAACTACTCAGTAGTTTGTACGCATGCCTGACAATGTCTTGCATGCTCCTAATGAGATGATGGATGGTGTCCTGGAGGATCTTCTCCCAGATCTGGACCAGGGCATCACAGAGCTCCTGGAAAGTGTGAGGTACCATTTGATGGACTGATACATAATGTCCCAGAGGTGTTCTATTGGATTTAGGTCAGGCGAGTGTGAGGGCCAGTCAATGGTATCAATTCCTTCATCCTCCAGGAATTGCCTACATACTCTTGCCACATGAGGCCAGGCATTGTCATACACCAGGAGGAACCCAGGACCCCCTGGACCAGCATAGGGTCTGACAATGGGTCCAAGGATTTCATCCCGATACCTAATAGCAGTCAAGGTGTCGTTGTCTATCCTGTAGAGGTCTGTGCGCCCCTCCATGGATATGCCTCACCAGACCATCGCTGATCCACCACCAAACTGGTCATGCTGAACAATGTTACAGGCAGCATAATGTTCTCCACAGCTTCTCCAGACCCTTTCATGTATGTAACATGTGTTCAGGGTGAACTTGCTCTCATTTGTGAAAATCACAGGGGGGCTAGTGGTGGACCTGCCAATTCTACGGAAAATGACAATCAAACTCCGTGACAGTGAGCACAGGGCCCACTAGAGGACATCAGGCCCTCAGGGCACCCTCATGAAGTCTTTTCCTGATTGTTTGGTTGGAGACATTCACACCAATGGCCTGCCTGCTGGAGGTCATTTTGTAGGGCTCTGGCAGTGCTCATCCTGTTCCTCCTTACCCAAAGGAGCAGATACCGGTCCTACTGATAGGTTAAGGACCTTCTACGGCCCTGTCCAGCTCTCCTAGTAATCTCCCTGCCTGTCTCCTGTAATCTCCCCCATGCCTTTGAGACTGTGCTGGGAGACACAGCAAACCTTCAGGCAATGGCACATATTGATGTGCCATCCTGGAGAAGTTGGACAACCTCTGTAGGGCCCAGATATCGCCTCATGCTACTAGTAGTGACACTGACTGTAGTCAAATGCAAAATGAGTGAAAAAACAGATGAGGAGGGTAAAATGTCATTGGTTGATGGAAGATATTGCTGTTTTTCATTTATGTTAGTTTATATTTTGTTTTTGATGTATTCAATTAGGGGCAGCACCGTGGCGCTACTGCCTCGCAATTAGGAGACCCAGGTTCACTTCCTGGGTCCTTACTGCGTGGAGTTTGCATGTTCTCCCCGTGTCTGCGTGGTTTCCCTCCGGGTACTCCGGTTTCCTCCCACAGTCCAAAGACATGCAGGTTAGGTGGATTGGTGATTCTAAATTGTCCCTAGTGTGTGCTTGGTGTGTGGGTGTGTGTGTGTGTGTGTGCTCCCTGTAGTGGGCTGGTGCCCTGCCCAGGGTTTGTTTCCTGTGTTGGCTGAGATTGGCTCCAGCAGACCCCCGTGACCCTGTAGTTAGGATATAGCGGGTTGGATAATGGACGGATGGATGTATTTAACTAATTAGTATTCTTATTTTTGATAGTTTTGCATTTAGTCTGTGATATAATCTATTCTTGCATTTTGCCTTTAAAGATGTCGTGATGGTTTGCACCTGTGCTTGGTGAAGAGCATTGTGCAAGAACAAAATGGTTTATATTATTGTATTGTAATTCTGAGGTGGCAATGATAGATTGGTCATCTAGTTCTGTGAAGAGGATTACATGTGTTCTGTTTTGTGTGTTGTATTTACCCCATTTTTTGATACCCATTTCACACCCAAACCTACCTGGAAGGGGTTCTCTCCCTGAATTGTGTTTCCCAGGTTTTTTTCATTTTATTCATGCAAGATTTTTTGGGAGTTTTTTCTTGTCTTCTTAGAGAGTCAAGGTTGGAGGGACTGTCAAAAATAGAAAATGTTAAAGCCAATTGAAATATTCCTTTTGTGATTTAGGACTATACAAAAAAATAAATTGTTGTTGCTCTCTGTTTAGAAGAAGTTTAGAGCAAAAATACATGCTCTTGCTTAACTACTGTAACATCTTACATAAAGGAGCACTACAATCACACTACCGCAAAGCTTTGAAAAAATAAATTGTGATCAGCCAGTTTACTGAACACCAATCTAGTCTTTTGCTGTTAAAATTGGAACATCATTGAATAGAATGTACAGTAAATTGTGCTAATAGTTTTGTAAAAGTTTCACTTGACAGTGTTTTTCCACTTCCTCTGTTTTAGTGTTGCCAAGTAGGCCAGTAAACAGTTCTTTCATTGTCCAGAGGTGGCTGGGCGGTCTCATAGTCTGGAAACCCTGCAGATTTTATTTTTACTCCAGCCATCTGAAGTTTTTTTTTTTTTTTCTGTCCTCCATGGCCATCAGACCTTATTTTTATTCTATGTTAATGAGTTTTATCTTATTTTACTTCTTGATTATTTTGTCTTTTTTCTCTTTCTTCATCATGTAAAGCACTTTGAGCTACATTATTTGTATGAAAATGTGCTATATAAATATATGTTGTTGTTGTTTCATTAAATATCCCAAATAAACCTGACTTAAGAAATGAAATCATTTTATTAAGTAATAACACAATGATTATAAAAGATGAATATATGCATATGTACAAAAAGATAATAAAACAATGCAAACATAAAATATGGGCTGATTGGATATCTTTGTGCCTTTGCATTTTAAAGAGGAATGAGTCTGAGTTACATTTCTTCTTTTCTATTCTTGTTCAGAGAAGTAATTGTCTTATTGATTTTTTTGGAACGTTTATTGAATTTATTACACATAAAATTCCATACAATTAAGTTAAACTTAACAAAACTAAATTCAAATCCACCCCCACCCATGAGAAAGACAGAAAGGCCAGAGCAAAACTGTTGAGAGTAGTAAAGAGAGAAAAGAAAAGTCTTTTCCCCCCAGTATAAAAGCTTATTTTAAAATGATATGGATTAGTTCCTGCCAGGTTTTAAAAAAGTGTTGAACAGATCCTCTAAGGGAGAATTTGATTTTTTCCAGTTTCAAATGGTGTATAACAGGGATGGGCAATGTCGGTCCTGGAGAGCCACAGTGGCTGCAGTTTTTGTTCCAACACAGTTTCTTAATGAGAAGTCAATTATTGCTGATGAAGCTTAAGTGACATTTTAATGCTTCATTTTAGTGGTCTCGCTTGTTTAAGTTCCCAACCCTTAATTGCTTATTTAAATCTGAAACAGCTGCATTCAGTGTTGTTAATGGCTCCTTATTTAGTAATAAAATGTAAATG
This sequence comes from Polypterus senegalus, assembly GCF_016835505.1. Lineage (NCBI taxonomy): Eukaryota > Metazoa > Chordata > Cladistia > Polypteriformes > Polypteridae > Polypterus > Polypterus senegalus. The sequence goes on along the minus strand of NC_053167.1, from coordinate 19,964,021 downwards.
ACAAAGCAGCCAGCAGTTTCCAATCCAGCTTGTTTCCGTTTACATTTGTGTGTGTTCATCATGCAAAGTTTGGTTTAATAAAAAATGTAATGGAAAAATGTGACAGACTGAAAATGATATGTTTTAAGCTTCAACTGATTTGGATGACATCCATGGAAAGGAAAAAAATCTACAATATAAGAACCTTATATCACAGACTAACAAGCCATAAAATTAAATAAGGTCTGAGATTGGCAAGGATTAGTTTCTAATTAAGCAGTTGGGTTGGAATGAAAACCTGCAGCCACTGTGGCTCTCCAGGACCGACATTGCCCACCCCTGGTATATAACATCAGTTACCCACTGACTTAACAGAGCTGGGGTAGGTTTTTTCCAGTTTAGCAAGACAAGTCTACATGCTAATAGTGAAGTAAGGCAATTTGAGTTTGTGTGTCCATCTCCACTTTAAGCCCATCTAGGAGTACACCAAACACAGCTGTTAATGGATTAGGAGGAATTCTGACACCAAGGCTGTCTGAAAGGCATTTAAAAATGTTTGTCCAGAATAATGTTAATTGGGCCTTTCAGCCTTTGTCGATTTTCGCAAAATGTTCGACTCAGTTGTCCCTGTGGGACATCCTGAGGGTTTGCGGGATCCCCTCAAGGTTGCTGGATATCATGGCTGGCCTGTACACTGGTACTGCGAGTGCTGTGCAGAGTGAAGGAAGGACCTCTGTGTTTTTCACAGTTAATTCTGGGGTTTGTCAGGGGTGTGTTTTGGTCCTACTCTGTTCAATGCTTGTTTGGACTGGGTGTTGGGTAAGGTCGTCGGGCCCAGTGGCCGTGGGACATCTGTTGGTGAAGAAAGACACATGGATCTTTACTTTGTTGATGATGCTGTGATCTTCGTGGAGTCAATGGAGGCTCTGATTGGGCCACTCGAGAGACTGAGTGAGGAGTCTGAGTGTCTGGGCTTCTGAGTGTCCTGAATAAAAACCAAGATCCAAGCCTTTAATGACCTCTTTGGCACAGCCATCAGCAGTGTGTCTGTTTGCAGAGAGAGTGTTGACCTTGTTGAGAGGTCTACTTATCTTGGCAGTGACATTCATGTCTCTGGTGACTCTTCCTATGATGTCAGTAGACAGATTGGGAGAGCATGGGGAGTCATGAGGTCGCTGGAGAGGGGTTTGTGGCGCTCCCAATATCTATGCAAAAGGACAAAGGTCCAAGTCTTTAGAGTCCAGGTGCTTCCTGTCTTGCTATATGGTTGTGAGACATGGACGCTATCCAGTGACCTGAGACGAAGACTGGACTCCTTTGGTACTGTCTCTCTCTGGAAAATCCTTGGGTACCATTGGTTTGGCTTTGTATCGAATGAGCGGTTGCTCATGGAGTCCCGAATGAGGCACATTACCTGCATTGTGATGGAGCGTCAGTTATGGCACTACAGCCATGTGGCGCATTTCCCCGAGGGTGATCCGGCTCGTAAGATCCTCATTGTTGGGGGCCCGAGTGGCTGGACCAGGCCAAGGGGTTGCCCACATAAAACCTGGCTGTGGCAGATAGAGGGTCATTTCCGGAGGGTGGGACTGGACCGCATGTCTGCCTGGGGGGTTGCAAACTGGGATCCTGAGTTGTTTCGCCATGTCGTGGGTGCGGCAGTGCATGCTCCCCAACTTGACTTGATTTGATGTTAATTTGGTACACACCCAAAACATGTGGCCTAGTGACTCTGGAGCTCGATTACAATGTTTACAGGTTGGGTCTTGCCCTGAAAACATTTTGGAAAATTTTAAACAAGATAAATGTGCTTAATAAAAGATTTTAAGCTGAATTATTAAATGTTTTGCACATATGGCACTAGAGTGAATTCTGTGTGTGGCTGCCTTCCACTCTATTTCTGAAATGTGGAGTAAGAGATCCTTTTCCTACTGTACTCTGTGATCTTTAAAAGAAAGGGACTTAAAAATGTTTAAACATATTATAGAAATGCTGTCTGAGTCCCTAAGACTGATCCAATATCTCTTCTGGAATAGAAATAGGTGGGCGGTGAGGAAAACTAGGCAGATTTCGTTTAGCAAAGTTTCTAATTTGGAGACAACGGAAATATTTTGTTGATGGGAGATTACACTTGGAGTATAATTGTTCATAGGATGCAAACACATTACAGTATTTATACACAAATCTCTAAATGATTTAATCCCATATGTTTTCCAAACATTAAAAACGGTGTAAGTTTGAGAGGGTGGAAAGAGGTGGTTATTATGTATGGGTGCTACGGATAAAATATTCTATAACTTCAAGTGTTTCCTAAATTAGTTCCATATTCTGAGTAAATGAAGGACAAATGGGTTGTTAGTATATTGACAATACCTTGTATGTAATGATGTATAAAGCAAGGAATATAAAGAAGTGCTGCAGGGTTTAATTTCTGTTGTAGACCAAGCTAGTGCGTGTTCATCTATTTATGTCAATGTCCAGGTTTTTTTTAGCTTGTATGTTTACCGCCCAGTAATAAAATTGAAAATTAGGTAGAGCCATGCCATCTTCCACCTTAGGTCTTTGTAGGGTGACCCTTTGGATACTTGGATGTTTTGAATTCCAAATAAATGAGGTTATGATTGAATCTAATTTCTTAAAAAAAGATTTGTTGATGTATATGGGGATGTTTTGAAGTAGAAAAAGAAGCTTAGAGAGGATATTTATCTTGACAATGTTAATAATGTTAATAATTTTGTTGATAAAGAGCTTTATGTTTACTTGTGATATTGATCCCTAGGTATTTAAACTGATCTGCAATGATAAAAGGGAAGGTGTTGTTTGCTAATGTTGTTTGCTAGAGAATTCACTGGAATAAGCACACTTTTGTTCAAATCTTTTTTTTTTTAATTCTGCAAGAGCTCTTAGGGCTGTAGGCTCAGAATTTTGATAATTTTTCAGATATATACAGTACCATATCATCAGCATATAGTGATATTTTCTGTTCAAGTCCTTCTCTGAAAATCCCCTTTATCTCTGATGCATTTTGAAAGTAAACAGCGAATGGCTCATATGGTGTTTGCAAATAGCAGTGGTGACAAGGGGTATCCTTGTCTAGAATCATGTTCTAGTTTGAAGTAGTCTGAAATAATGTTCTTAATACAAACTGAAGCTTCTGCACTGGTATACAGTAGTTTGATCCATGCATAAATGTTCAGGCCAAACCCAAACTTCTTTAAGGTAGGGAAAAGGTAGTTCCATTCAACCATGTCAAAGGCTTTTTTCTGCATCCAACAATAGTAGTATCTATGGGGTATTGTCTTCTAAATTTCTATTCTTGTTCAGACAATTAATTGTCTTAAAAATGTATTTTACCAAAGTAGTTAACACAAGAATCACCGAAGCCTACAAAAACTTTTGTAATGCCGGGCTACCTTAACTTCCCTCATACCTCATCAGCAGTGTCTTTCTTTTGCAAATGTGTCAATCAGCTCAAGCAGCAAGCAGCCTGCTATCTTATCCCCCACCAAGGCAAGTCACACACAAAATTCTCAGAGCTGAAGTCTATGGGAGTTAGATATCTTGAATTGTATAAGGTAAATAATATATAATTTTTTGGAATACATACATGTCATGTGTGTTCTGTGTCTGTTAACAATCTGTGTAAATGTAGGATGACCGGAAATGTGAGGCAAGAAATGTTGAACACATAACAAAAACAGAAACTTTTTTCACGTTATAGTAATAATGAAAAAATGCTGACATGAAGTGTATAATGTGTGAAGACTGAAGTCCAAATATCGAATAAACACTTTGACAAAAGGTGTAACAAAACAAGTGCGCTTTGATTTAAGAGTATAACCGAAGAAAATGAAATTATTCAAGCTACATTTAGCACTCCATGTGTAAAAACCGAAGCCCAAATATCAATCGACACAAAATAGGTATCTGTTTTCCTGGAGCAGAGGTAAGAACCACTGTCACATAATCATGAGGATGTAGGCTTGATCCCAGATGTTTCCTGTGCCTACCATTTTGAGTAATGAGTTGCTATTATTATTACTATTATATAAAAATAAAAACATACATTTGATTTGAGTCTGTAACACCTGGTGTAAATTTTTAATACTTGTAAAAGTTATTGTTTTTTTATTCAGTTTTACACTCTTGGTCACGTTCACGTGGTAGAACAAACTTGCCTCTCCCTCTCTGAGTTGATGGTGTTTATCTCCATTCTCTTCACAAGAGCAGCGATGACCACAGTTGGTGTTGTGGCTGATGCCTGGTCAAAACTGTTTGTTGTACTGGCAATCAAAGATACGATGCCCTGTGACCACTATCAGACTGTCATGCGGCATTTGTGCTCTGGCAACAAAGACACCCATGCAGAATTTGTGAAAAACAGCAGATTTGCTGTTGTAACACACATCTAGCAACATTTTGTTGAGAACTGTGCTTTCAGTTACAACCCAGGGTAACATATTACTGTTGATGAGCAACTGTTTCCAACCAAGGTCTGTTGTTCAATTAATACACCTCAGCCAAGGCTTACAAATTTGGCATTACATTTTTGATTGAGGCAGATTTGGAGATAATGTACATGTGCAATGCTACTCCTTATTTAGGAAAAGATCCCGGTTGTCCCATAGAAGAAAGACTTTCAGAGATAAAGCTTATAAAGCCATTTAAGCCATCATAAAGCTTATGGAGCCATTTCTGGACAAAGACAGAACCATAACAACAGACAATTTCTTCACGTTGCAATTTTTTTTTGGGTGATGGACTGCTGCACTGCCATACAACTCTGCTTGGCACAATAAATAAAGTGAAACCCTGAAGACCCTGAATCAGGGTCTGAGTTTGATGCAAGTGATCTGGAGATGGATATCGAAAATGAAAGTGAGGTGCCAGCATCAGCCTTTTGGTCCCCAGCTAATCGTGGTGTTGAACATGTTTGTGTAGCTTATGCGCCTACAGCAATGTTCGCCTAGGAGGACCACCACTTATGACAAGAGGTACAAACTGTATTGCGTCACACTGTGACTGCCACCGTTGCCCACCTACTGTGCAAAGACAGAGAGGTAGCCAGCCCGCCATGCATTCCTGCTGAACATTGAGTCACCCCTGTGCAGACACTGCTGCCAGAGATGCCAAACAGGTGCCAACAGCAGCCACAGCACGTAGCTACAGATGTTTTATGTTGATTTTACTGAGTTTTTTGGAAAAAATATTCAGCCCTCAAAGAGTTAAACATTGGTTAGTTGTTTTTATGAACCATATTTATATTTTGCAAAATTATGAAGACTATTTGAAATGTTTCTTGCATCACTCTAATGCATAAAGTCTTACTTTCACACCTGTGTATTATTTGTGAGAGAAATCCCTGGGCCACCCAAACATTTTATTGCTTTTAATGAAAAACATTGCCATGGGTAATGCCATCTAACTAAATAATCACTAATGTAGAGGCGAATTCTGATGCTGTCTGTCTTATTCCGCCCTCCAGACAAATGCACTGTGTCAGCCTGATGACAACTCAGGAGTTAGATTTGCTTTTAGGTTAAACATTGATTGCTTTTTAGTTAATCTTTTGTTGCCAACAGCACAAAGGAAATAGAACATAACTTATCTCTACAAACTCTTCTCTCTGCTGCTGCATTTTTCTGTCTGTGCTTGTACTATCTAGTAAAACATGCATAGCTCATTACATGCCTGTAGCTCTTTAAAGGTTTAATATGTCTGAATGACAGAATAATGAGAATTTCAGTTAGAGGCACATTACAGTTATTTGTCGATTTATTGTAAATGCATAGAGGAATTAATAATAATTATTATATGTTGTGTCTGGCAGTTTAGCAATGTTTACTCTTACTTTCTTCCTTCCTTGATTCATTCATTCTTTATTAGGATTAATGAAAAAATACAAAGTGCAAAACATAAAAAATATGGAGATCAGCACTAAGCAATTTGATACATTTCAGAAAAAAATGTTTTCACATGTGAAGAAGTCAATAATCTCCCAAAGTCACAGAGACTACCAAGAAGATAGATATTTGATGGGCTAGATAGATGGCCTGCTTAGATTTAAAAAGGCTCATATAAAAAAAAATCACAAATAAAACATATTCTAGAGATCTTAAGCAGGAAATTTGTAAGTTCTGGGATATAATAAATGTTATCACATCAATTTATCTTTTAAATTTGCTTATTTTGAGTGGGGTCATGAGGGAAGCTAGAACCTAACCAAGCAAACATTGGCGTAAGGCAGAAACAATCTTTGGAGAGCGCTCCAGCCAATCTCAGGGTGAACACACACAAACACATTAGGGCCAATTTAACAAAACCAATTTACCTAACATGCATGTCTTTGGAACATGGGAGAAAACCCAACCGATTTGGATGGGGAAGAGCATGCAAACTCCATGTAGTAATCCTTTTGGATGCTAACCTCTGTCTCCTTGTTGCAAGGTAGCAGCACTACCATTGACCCACTATGCCAGTCAAAAATGTTATCCCATTATGCAAAAACGCTATCAGGCTGATCCCAGTAAGTTTAACATGCATCACAGAAACATTAATGGAAGCAACCATTAAAAAAAAGCTCAAGTATCACATGTCAAGAATGAGTGTATTAATGAACAGAGAGCATGGATTTAAAATCTTGTTTCACGAATATGCTGGAATTCTATGAAGAAACAGAAAAGCATATGATTAGTGAGATGCATATGATATTATAATATAAAATTAATTTACAAAAAACTTTAGATAACAAACCATATAAGAGGTTATTGATCATACTAATAAAAGTGGAATTCAGGAAATTCAATCTAAAAGTGTGCTATTTTCTATATCCTAATTTGTTGAGTACAAGTCAAGGAAGGCTACATGTATATTATATAATGCCCATATGAGGGCTCATCTGGAGTATTGTGTAGCATTTTGGTCTAAGTATTACATAAAAAGATTACTGTAACAGTGCTAGCGACAGTTTAGGGAAGAGCGAATAGGATGACATCAGGAATGCAAGATATGAGTTAAAGGGGTTGAAGGGGTTGAAACTTTTTTCCATGAATGAAATGCTTATAAAGTATGAAGGGAACTGGTCCAGTGGATCTCTCAGGAGGGAACTGGTCAAAACTTGATCTTTAACTTAAAATTTGAAAGTTGGATGGTGCTTCAGTACTTGACTTGATATTATTTTAGAGAAATTATGTGAATATCACTGCCAAGTTTTATCTGTGGCTTTATTGCCTGTATTCATCAAGATTGTTCTAATGCTCTAATAAACACAGGGAAGGGTAAAAAGAGAAATCCCATCTACGTGATATGATTAGCTAATTTGTGTCAATGTTACATACAACCCATTCTTAAATCACGGCAAGGTGTGTGTTTCATTTACACAACTAGATGTTTTTTTCCAACAATCCACTTACTTCTTACATTCCTTGCATCTTCACTGCATATCCAATGTGAAAACTATCTGCTGTAAAACTTGGAAGTAGAGGAGCTTTGGAATAAATGTCTTTTGAATGTATATAAATTCTGCAAATGACAATTTTTAACTTGACGGATTTAACCTTTCATCATCACCTTTTCACCCTTTTTGAGGAAAAACTCCTTTCCCAATTTACAGTGGTACCTCGGTATACATCCTTAATCCGTTCCAGATCCTTTGACTTATACCAAACAGGACGTATACCAAACAAATTTTTCCCATAAGAAATAAAGGGAAAATGACTAATCCATTCCCATGAAAAAAAATCCTATTGTTATTGGCATATTATACATTGATGGGGTTGTATAAAAGAATTTAAACACTGCTTAATACTAAATGCATAAATACAAAAGCAATTAGATGAAATGAAAGAAAATTTAACCTCACTTTACTTTTTAATAACGTCTGTTTTTCACAATTGTCGTTCTCGGCCTACGGCATGCAGCAGCCAAGTCCCGGATACGCCTACCACCTTCATACTTTTCAACAATCAATTCAAATTTACATGAAAAAACACAAAATCACATGAAAATTCACAGAGAGTGCATACTGACACTCATGGCCAGTCGCGACTTTGTCTCGAGAGTGGTAAACAAGGGTAGCGCGTGGTGTTCTAGCACGTGAGTCGTATTCCAAACAAAGGTCGTATACCAAGCTGGACTTATTCCAAAGCGGACGTATACCAAAGTACCACCGTACTTATAATGCATAATTAAGCTGTTTTTTTTAATTTGCTGGCTATAGATAAACATCTTCATTCATTTATATCAATCACAATTTGTCACTGTATTATTTGGAATATTGTCAGGCTTACTACTGTACATTTACAGTACAGTTAATGTATTCAAATGGACATTGTCATTGTTACAATATTACTATAAGAAATATTTATCTCCCTCTAACCATTTACAAACTTGTTTATTACAGCTCACCATGGCATGGGGTAGATGACAGGCCACTTTCATTTAGTGCAGTGTTTCTCAAACTCGGTCCTGGGGATCCCCTGTGGCTGCAGGTTTTTGTTCTAACCAGATTCCTAATCAGTGACAACACCAGAAAACACTGAGCTCATTTAATTAGCTGTTTTTTTTTCTTTTATTTGGCATTCAGAAAAGCATAGCAGCATGATTTTTACATTTATAAGACATTTATAAATATTTTGCTATAGATTTAAATGCTTAACTTTCTTTTGTTGATTTCATTATACTTTGCCCTTTCTCTGTGCAGTTTTTCCCCCTTCATTGTATCTTAATAAAAACAACTTAAAACGAGCAGAGCAGACACGCTGGCAAACAACACTGAATAATCAAAAGCTGCAACTACTTTAGTGTCAGACCCACTAATTAGTAAATAATGGATTGATTAAACAATTAGAGCACCTTGAAAAGCAGTATTAAAATCAAGACGAAAATACTGTTAAAAAGAAAAAAAAATACATTATTCCTATATAACTGCTTGGTACATTTTAATATATTTTTTTTTTAGCAAATTTAGTTTTTTAATTAATATATTGTTCCCTAAATACAGAACGTGAGAAATATCAGTTCACTTAATTAGCCCAGAAGTTCAATTAAAAACAGAAGCTGGTTGGAACAAAAACCTGCACCGACAGGGGGTCCCCAGGACCGACGCTGAGAACCCCTGATTTAGTTCAAGGCAAGATACCATTCCTTCATCACAAGGAATGCTATGGAAATATCTACACAATTCAAACAGACCTAACACACATGTTTGGAATACGGAAAGAAAACTAGAGTACCTGAAAAATAATCCATTCAGAAGTGGAAAGAAAGCATAAACTCTACACAGTGACAGGATTTAACCTCAGCACTAACAATTGCTACCTGTGTTTAGCTCTGTTGGGAATATTACAAACTATATTAAAATATTCTGATATAATGCATAACTCAATCTACCAGCAAATGTTAAGAAGTGGGAAAGCCGTTTGCCAGAATAGGAATTTTTTGTACATTTTTAAACTTGTTTTTATACATGAGTTTGAATTTTTCATTTGTCTATTGGTGGCGTATTTTTCTATTTTCAGTCTTTGGGAAACACTTTTTTTTTTGCTTTTAATATTATTCCCAAAGGAAAACCACATCATAGTTGCTAACAAAGGGTTACAATGAACCTCTGTCAACAGATAAGTATTTGGTTCATCACTCTCTGTAAGCTGCATATTTTAAAATTCTCCCTTCAATTCAATGGCTTAAAGAAGGGTCTTTAAATGACTCAGCTGCGATTCTAAGAGCTGTAAATTGCCTGATAACCACTTACTGTAGCGTAACACAAATTGTTTTTAAAAGTATTGATTCCGTAAAGTTTGTACACTGAAGAAACAAGATGTGCAGATGATTGCATTTTGCTTTGCTATTTCAGTGCATTACTGTAGCTCAATTTTATCTCATGTTACTTTGAATCCTTTTTTATTATTTTATGCATCTTACACAAGTGCCATTTTGCAAAGAAATACTCTTCCTAATAATGCACATATGTATTTGTGCTCTGTTTGCCAATTATCTTGCTGAAAAAAGACATAGTAAAAGGTTTTATTTTTAAATGATGTGTTGTCTATTACAACACTTGGGGACTTAAGATATTTTAGTTACCAGCATTACTTGAATTAGTGTGCGAGAAAACTTGCTTCTAGTATTGTTTGATTGTCTGAAAGACTATTACTAAGTAATTTGGCATTTCATTGTTTATGTAGAAGGAAAAAATTTTTGTATTAGCATACAAAATAGCAAATTAACATAAAGAGCCATACAAAGTAATTAAAAGCTTCTAAAACATTAGATTAAGCATAAATTAGAATGTTAAGAAAATAAGATAGATCAAAGAAATAGTTAACTAAAAAATCAGTCATATTGCATTTTTCTTTAAGCTTACAGCAGAATTTCTAGTGTGAGAAAAGAACAGAAATGACGTATAGAAACCAGCTTTGAACAGGATAAGAAGATTGAGAACACCTGTGTTCAAGGCCGGGAAGCTAAAGGAACAATACCACAGACAGAAGATGGCTCTGGTAGGCATGTAAAGAAACCAGCTGGGTTGGGGAATCAGCAGAAATTAAATAAAAGGCTTTTCCTATAAGCAAAGTCACAATGATGTAATGCATGAAAGGAATCTTAGCAAATTCAGGCATTAGCAATAAATATAGAAGAGTATTTTAGAAATTAGCTTTAGCATAGAAATAAAGGCAAATCAAGCATGCCAAGCAATGATTAAATGAAAGCATATACCATATTTCTTTTTAATTAAAGCTTAGCTTTAGGCCACCATTAGAGCATAGCATGAAAGGCTAGGGAAGGAAGTGACACCATGAAAGACCAAATATGGAATAAGGAACATCTGCCCAGTTGAAGAACCAATCAAGAATAAGCAAAAAAGAAACTAGAGTGAACAATAGACAGTATAACCAGATGCAGAATGAACTAATTGAACAAGGTCAAAATGATAAGAAGTTGTTATATAAACTTCGATTTCTGCAATGTTCAGGGCTCGATCTCATTTGGCCGAATTGGGTTGAGTCCGTGTTGTTGTTTTATTGCAATAAAGCTTTAAAACTCTATCACGTGTCCTTATAGCCTTTATTTTCAGGTAAAAAGCCTTCTGGTGACGAATTTTTTGACACAACATGTTTACAACTTGTGGAATTTTTGGCTCCCAATTACTATCCTTGCCCTACCATAAAATAACATTCATTTAAATATAGAAATATATCTCTTTAATTGTAATGAGTGCAGTTTTACCTTTTTCTGCATACTTCCCAGAAGTGTACAAAACATTTTAAAGGCAATCTGAAAATATTGTGTGTATTGTTTTAAATTATTCTGGGTGCCAAAGAGGCCAAGGAGAGGCATTGAGTAAGAAGTGTGAAGGAGAGAGTACAAGGACTGTGACTTATATTGGAATTGCTGACCAGGACAGTAGATTTGTGCTGTATACAAGAGACAAGGTGGCAAGGTAAAGATGTGAGAATACTTATTGGGAATATTGAAAAGTAAAAGTTTATTTTTCTGGCAGAGAAGCAGTTATTGGAAAGATGATGATAATAGCAATGGCAAGCTGAATGGACATGTCAGAGCCAGTGCAGGAGGGCTTTAGCTTTGCTACCAGAAATACTTAAGTGAAAGGATTCTGAAATTTTCATGACACGATGGAAATGGTTGTATGCAACACTTTAAGAAGGAGGTATTTGATGCTGACAAGAGTTAATCAGGGGCTGGTGAAAATGTTTTTCTTTTCTTTATCACAACATTGTTTATGAATACATGGCGTACATTGACACATCATGTTTTTAAACATCTTTTAAGAGATCAACATGGCAGCACCTAGTTCATCTGCAGCTCCTTCATGTAATAAACTGTGGACTTCTAAACTATGGGAGTACTTTAAGCAAAAGCCAAATAATACTGTGTTCTCTACACTCTGTAAATGTGAAATGGTGTATCATAGAGATGCAACAGCTATGCAGGAGCATCTAAGATGGAAGCAATCCAGAGTTTTCCATGAAGACACCACCAAGACAGCACAATAAGTTCTATATACTTTTGTTAGTTCTGATTGGTAAATCACTACATTCTATAGTCAGTTATTTTCCTGAGTGCTGGACTTCATAAAGGACATGTCACCCTGGTAAGAATACAGTAGTAGGCTAGCACTGAGTAATAAAACTTTTTATTTTTTGGAGGAACCTTATGATTAGTAAAAAAAAAAGATACAATTTAAAAGTAATGTACGGTGTGACAGAAATAGTGTATAATATGCAAGATAACATATTGTTAGCTAGTGATTATCGTGAGGTTTATATGTTACTTTACTCTCACTTTATATTAGTTAGTTAGCTATTATCAATATATGGCACACACATATATACTCTGTTTGACTCCAGTGACAGAGACGTGAAAAAACTGTAAAATATGCCACTAACATACTTTGATTAATATGTTTCTTTTTTACAACAAGGCAAAGTAGTGTGGTTGAGTTTTTTCCAAAAAAGAAATACTATGTGCACACCACAGATTGCTGCTGAGCTCTCCAACAGCATCCTTCAGATAATTATTAAGGAATGTTTCCATGAGATGATCAACACATTTCACCCAGGGTATGCACTACCCTCCAGACACTACTTTACAAATTTGATGGAAAAAAATATCAGGATACTGTAGAGAGTCAAATCAGAAAATCACACTCACCACAGATGTCTGGACAAGTATTGCCACAGAGGCATACTTAGGAGTCACCTGCAACTTCATTAATGAGGATTGGAAGCTGACTTCATACAGCATGACCACAAAGCAACTCGAGGAATGGCAGACAGCAGACAATATTTCTGCTTGGGTGGAGAAGATGACAGAAAAGTTTGGTTTCTTTCTTAAAAGTGTATTGGCTATTGTACATGATAACACAGCTAATGCTGTAGCGGCTCTGAGGATCCTGGAAGAAAAACATGTAGTTGCTTCTCACCATTGCACTGGTAGTAAGTACACTTCAACTACTAGTCAACCATTCTCTGAATGATTCTCAGAGCAGCAATACATTCGGGGCTGCAAGATGTCTTGTTGAACATTTTAACAAAAGTGAGCTGGCCAGTAGCAAACTGAAAACAAAAGAGTAGAAGTGGGGAACACCTGAACATAAAGTGATAAAAGATGTAGCAGTTAGGTGGAACAGTTCTTACTTGCAGCATAGATGGCCTGTGACTACAAAGTACAACCGTGTCGGATCCAGAGGGTACACAGCAAAGGAAGCATTACTTGGATTTGAAAAGTGATGAGTGGAACCTACTGGAGCATGCTCTAAAGACCTTGAAGCAAGTCACTTTAGTCCTCAGTGGGGAGTCTTATGTCACTGGTTCTGTTCTACCTGCACTAATAAAGGGCTTCCAGAAGTCCACACAAACTACACCCTTTCAGTTCATTCCTATTAAATCTTTCCTGACAACAGACAACTGCAGCAAAATAAAGGGTATGAACGTGGGAAGAGAAAACCACGTTCAGGGATGATGGTAAAGTGTATGCATGTGGATTACAACATGGTTTGAAAAGAGACAAGAGTTTTATGGCCAGATATGAGGATTATTTGCATCTCTATGACTGACACAGACAACCTGTCTACACACCCACATTGTATTGAAAAACTCATCAGAAACTTCAAAAGACTTTGTTGGGCAGTTATCTTATCCAAAGATCTTGACTATACATTGTTCTCCTTTCATGTTAAATGAATCTTAGCCTGAAGAGGTCCATTAATTTTTTACATTTAATTTATTTGTCCTAGTGTGTATATAAACACAGGGAACTCCAGTTTCTGTATTACATCTTGCCTGAAGAAGGTTCCTGAGTTGCCATGAAAACTTGGATATTGTAATTTTTTTAGTTAGCCAATAAAAGGTGTCATTTTGCTTCACTTCACACTGCAGGCAAGTGTGAAAGAGAATGACTCAGCCAATGTTCAGTCACGAGATTCAAAGGGGAATCCAATGTCCTTGTTGCAGAATTTACTTGGTTCAGACACAGATGAGCACAGCAATGTGGAAGGCAATGGCCATGTAAATGTTGCGGACAGTGACATGGTGAAAAATGAGGTAGTGCTGTATATTGGAGAGCATTCCATTCCAAAGGATAAAAGCCTACTCAAATGGTGGAATGAAAATTCAGCAAGGTTTCCCACCTTAGCTCTTCTGGCAAAATCATACTTGTTTATCTCAACAACATCAACTCCTTTGGAATAGCCATAATAAATGCCTTTATTGAATAGACAAACCAGGGATGAACAAGTTCCTTTCTACTACAGCCACAGCCGACACACATAAAAAACATCAATAATAACTCATAAACTTGCAATATTATTTAGGAACATTTTACTCACCAAAAATTCGGATTATTTGTAAACAAAATCCATCATCCTCTCTTTTCTCATAAACAGTTCAATTACTCTGTCGTACGGATTATCCGTGTGCTTCAGTTCCATCAAAACCTCACTTTCTGTCGCCAACAAAGCTAATGCTGAAAGGCGAACCTGCCCTATGGTATTTCTGGCATAAGTTTCAATTTGCTTTAGGGCTGAAAATGTCCGCTCGACAGAAGCAGTGTACACAGGAATGCTCACCGCCAAATATACCAATGTGAACAGCTGCCCCATGCTCTCATTCAGATTTTTCTGATGAAGGAAGTCAAGGAGATCAGTGGGAGATTTTCCTGCAAAATCATCCATGGCATACATTACAGTCAGTTCTGTTTTAAGCTGAGACAGATCAAAAAGCGCTCCGTGGCTCTTGTATTAAAGTGGAGAAGGCTGCATGCGTGAAATTTTTTTTGTATTCTCGAAACTTCTGGGGCTCGAGGAGCGTGACAAACATCTGGTCTGTGTCTGGCAAATAATATTGTCCAGAATCCTGCCATGGAGTTGGCCGTAGTGCACGCGACGATCTTCCGTGGTGCGTTCAGTGGCCTCGGAGAGTTCCTCATATCGGCTTCTATCCAATTAATGGGTCTGAATACGGTGACGTTGCCGTACGCCTGCTAGAGGGCCCTACTGACACCAACTCAAAATCTGATTGGTTGAAGCAACAGGTTAATCAACATTTATTCTGTGTTAGAGTGCCTCCACAACAGATTGTGAAAGCCTCTCTGCCTGGCAACAAATGATGGCTGAAATGTGATTGGTTAAATGCTTTAATACGAAACTCCGCCTCCCACGGCTATCGAGCTGCATTCTATTACAGTATATGGGCAAAAATACATTCCAGTTATGACCATTACGCGTAGAATTTTGAAATGAAACCTGCCCAACTTTTGTAAGTAAGCTGTAAGGAATGAGCCTGCTAAATTTCAGCCTTCTACCTACACGGGAAGTTGGAGAATTAGTGATGAGTGAGTGAGTGAGTGAGTGAGTGAGTGAGTGAGTGAGTCAGTGCGTCAGTGAGAGCTTTGCCTTTTATTAGTATAGATACAACCATAGAAGAAGTACTCTGATTAGGGTACGACACTGACAAGGCCACTTGGGTGGTGCAGCAGTAAGAACTGCGGAGTCGTTCGTAATCAAGACGCTCCCGTTTCGATCCAGGGCATGTCTGATTTGAGTTGTGACCTGCTCTTATTCTTACTATTGGACAAAAAAAACATACATTTGATTTGAGTCTGTAACACCAGGAGTAAATGTATTGTACTTGTAAAAGTTAGCATTTTTTTTTTTTATTCAGTTTTACTCTCTCCGTCACGTTCACATTCCTCTCGATCTGAAACTGCTAGTTTTCAAATAAAGACGTGCTACAACAGAGGTGAACTCAGATGAGGATGAGGGTTCTAAGAAATAACAGAAGCCCTCCCCGAAATAAACGTCCACTCACACATAAGAACAATGCAGCTACACCAGGCGTAAAGGCAAAAGATGGCCCCGTTTGGATGCAGCAACCATTATCCTGCCAGTCCGCCAGTCCCGAATAAGGAGTAGCATTGCACATGTACTTTATTAAGAAAATAGTACTTATTTAGGAAAAGATCCTAGTCGTCCCACGGGAGAAAGTCTATTCCAAGACTAAGGTCATAAAGCTTATGGAGCTGTTTTTGGACAATGGCAGAACCATAAAAACATTTGTGTAGAGTGTGACAGGAGCTTCCACCTACAGCTAAAGTCACTTCAGTACACATGTACTTTGTGGCATGCCAGTGTTCATCCAGCACAGGAAGCTCTGCAGTCTACTTGTGATTTTACGCTGTAGGAAGTTAAGTAAATAAGTCATGGTAAATAACATTCGATCTGGCTTTATATAAGTAACATATATATGTTTTTTATATAAAGACCATCACAAAACATAATCACAAACAGGATTTTGCACAATAGCTTGGCAAGCTCTGTAATGCCCGCTTTTTCTTTAAAGGACACATGTGGGGCAGACTGACTGGCAGGATGACCCTGACCTGTTAATGCATCCAAACGGTACCATCTTTTGCCTTTGCCCCTGGTGCAGCTGTGTTGTTCTTATGTGTAAGTGGACGTTTCTTGCGGGGAGGGGTTCTGTTCTCTTTCTCCGATGTAGCATCCTTATCTGAGTTCACCTCTGTTATAGCACATCTTTATTTGAAAACAGCAGTGTCAGATCGGGGAGGACTTATTTTTCTATGGTTATGTTCTTGAATAAAAGCGCACTTGTTTTGTTATACTTTCTTAACGTTTCTTTTTAGTTATGTGTTCAACAATTCCTGCCTTGTATTTCATCCTACATTTACATAGATTGTTGTAGACACGGATTACTCATGAAATGTTTGTGTTCCAAATGACAGTATATTATATCCCCTCTGCAATTCCAGGCTACTCACAACCAGATAAACAGACTTTAGCTCTGAGAATCTTCTCTGTGACTTTAGTTGCATCAGTGGGGGGGGGAAGTTGGATAGTAGGCTGCTTGCTGCTTGTGCTGACTGATACATTTACAAAGCAAAAGATGCTGAGTGGTGCGAAGGAATTTAAGGTGGGCCAGGAGTACGAGTTTTTTCGTAAGCTTCAGGGATTCTAGTGTTAAACCCATATACCACTGCCACTCCCATACAAGGGCAAGACAAGGGGTTAGCAACTCCATAGTACATTCCTCTCTTTGCCCAACTGCAGTCCATCTGCTCCATGAGTTGAGGGCAATTCAGGATGGTGTAACCTCCTTCTCCACACTTAAAACACCAGGGAATGAGATTGTGTTTCTCTTTTGGCTTGCCTGTGGGATCCATAATGCAGTGGATGGGCTCATGAGGGGATACAAGCCCTATCTGGGTCTGACAAACAACATTTTCAGATTCGTAGGCTGCTCGATGTTGTTCGAGGGTTTCAACCAGTGTGTCCATATTTTTGTACACCTGGTGTTGGATCAGCTGGGCGAGATAATTGGGAAAGGCATTTACCAACATGTCATGGGCAACCTGCTTTGGATCATTTACATCTGGCCGTAACCAACGCTCTTGCCTTGCCCCAGATGTCATAAGCTTGGGGGCAGAATTGCCACTGTGTGTCAAACCGTCAATTTCGGCACAGCTTCGCTTGCTGGTCTGCTGATATTGCATAGTGTTTTAAGACCTCTGCTTTTACAGTGTCATAGTTCACAACGGTCTACTCTATGAGGTCATAATAAGTCCACTTTGTCTCGTGCAAACAGCACCAGTATGCTGGCCCACTCCACTCATTCCCATAGGAGACAGGTTGCTGTGCTTTCAAGGATATGAAAATAGGTCTCTATATCATCATGCAAGGGTAGCAGTACCTGGGAAGGAACCTGCGCCAAGTCGTGTTGAACAGCAACTCATGCTTGCACCCTTGTCTCAGACTCAAGTTGTGCCCTGGTCTCTTTCCCTGTTGCTTTAACCCCTGTATTTCAGCAGCCATATTAGTAAGGAAGGAATTAAGGCCCTGTTCTTTGGACATCGTAGAGCTAATCCTGCAGACTACACAACTGTAAAATAAGAACAAGGATAAAGAAAAAGGTTTGGGTATTTACCCCGTATACTTGTGAAAAATGGTTGTTTTGTAGAGAAGATCTTTACAGACATGAGCTCCAAACTGAAGTAAGAGTTGTTACAAAATGGCTGCTATAAATATATGACAGACAGGAAATGATGACAGAGATGGGTGTAGTCTTGTCAGTCTATAAGCTGCCTCCCATGTGGATGTGTGTGACAATATATATGAATGATTTATTAAATATAAAGAAAATGATTGAATGTAACCCAAGGGTTAACTAAATGTAACTTAAATCTTAAGTGCAAGATGTCTCTGCCTCGTCTTAGAGAAGCCACAAACCTAATTTTTCCAACAGGTTAGAAAGGTTAATAAGTAAGGCACACCCCTCTAGAAAGCAATTATAAACTGATGAGAAAATCCATACATCCCTCCTATGAAGTGGTTCAAAGACCAATGGGAAATTCCGCTAAACACCCCTCTTAAGAAAGTGGTGTTCAGAATAATGGGAAAATCAAAATGAGTCAGAAAGTTCAGATAAAGTTCAGTACAATTAGAGTCAGATGATGTGATTAAAAAATATAAAAGGAGATGAAACGTATAACTCTGGGTTCACTCCATAGACTGAGACATTTGTGCATAACGGTGCAAATAAAGAATTTTTCTGCATTCTCATCTGGACTCTGTAACTGCATTCTTAGAACACAGAGAAAAGTTTTTTCCATGACAGTAACCAGAGACATAAATGAAGGATTACCATGGGAGCTGTTGTATGCTGATGATCTCATATTAATATCAAAAAGTGAAGCAAAATTGAAAGAGAAGATACTGAATGTAATAGCTAGTTTGGAAAAGGTAGCTACAAGAAAGACCAAGGTGGTAGTTGATTGAAATGGTGGGGGAATAAGTAGGTGCAAGGGTGTAAAGAATGTGCAGTAGAGATGTGGGATTTAATTCGATCCATTGCACAGGTTATTGGAATTGGATGCATTAAACATGCAGTATTGTGAGGGTAGTCTTCAGATGGTGAGTGTGACTTTTGTTTTTAGAAAATATAATGCAGAATGCTGACATATTATGTGTAAATTTAGAAATTAGCAATACTGTTTATTTGGATAAAATAGGCAAGTTCTTCTACTAAGGTGACATGTTGAATAGAGATAGACACGGCAGTGATAGTATTGATGACAGGTGCTATATATTAATGCACACACCCATGACATTTGGCTACATGGACTGTTGTGTGCCTTGGGGCAGCCGCAGGAAAAGGTAAAGTTTACTTAGTTAGAGAGCACCCAGGGTAAAAAGTGAAGCACTTTAATTGCAGCGAAGTGCAGAATTCTGATCTAGGTAGCACATGCATACACTCTTAAAAATAATGGTTCTTTAGTAGAATTTTATGATTCTTTGATGGGATATGTGATTCCTTGTGCAACTGCTGCTTGACCAATTAGCTTGACCATTCTGGGAAGGGTTCTCAAAAGGTCATCTCAAAGATATCCCTCTAAGTTCTAGGTAAATCTTCTGTGGTAAGTGCATTTTGCTTATTGATCTAGTTTTGACTTATAACTTTGTTTTCTTTGACTTTGATTTCTTCTTTTGAACTTTGCCATGCTTTAGACTACATTTTGTCTGATGATTCTTTCTCATTATAAATCTGCCTCAAATGTTTCTCTGGAAGAATATATGGTGAGGTTCAGCTGTGAGTGTTCTTTTGGTCTGTGGTACACTACATCTTACATTATATACTTTACATGAAAAGAAATCTGCAAAAGTATCACATTTAGTCACTGATGGTTTAAAATCCATTCCACACACATTGAACCAGTGGTCAACAGTTGAAAATAAGATTTCATGCACCATTGCTTATAATTTTGGAGAAAAGGGACAACCTCTCTGATCACACTAAAATATCACATTTGTTAATATGCCCCTTCAGTATTTCACAGTGGAATATTCATTTAGTTCTTCTCCATTTACGCTCAGTCTTAGAACATTCTCTAAGTATCCATACAGCTTCTTTTGTCCAAGGTGTGGTCAATATTTAAAAAGGTTTTCAGGAGCTACAATGTTAGCCAATTAATTCAGCTTTATAATTAACTGTCGAACTGTCAATTAACTGTTGATCTTAGTATTTATATTGCTGCATTAGAGCAAATATTAGAGTCACACGGATTTCTTATAATGTTAGGAAAGGAAGGGGCAGCTGTGGCATCAAAAATGCTTTGTGAAAATGTGTTGCTTTTACGATTAGTGAAAGGAAATACAAAGAGGTAGTCTGGCTGGTATGGCTGCTTGCTCTCTTAGGCCATTTGTTTTCACCCTCTTTTCATAATTTTATTTTTTTCAGCATTAACAAAGAATTATTAGATAAAAGACTTACATCTCTCTGGGCAATAGTGTCATCCTCTACAAGAAAGTCATGCTCTGAAGTAGCCAGCCCAGCAAAGAAAACGCTGCAAAAGGGGTCATGCACAAGAAAAATACAATCATGGCTTCTTCCTTCAAATATATGAAAAAACATGTTTCCAAACAACTCAACACTATGAGGAAATCACAGCAGCTGAGCTCTCAAGTAAACCATAGCAAGTTAGTACACTTAAGACAAACGGATTAGGATGAGAGCTGGGAAAAAGAGCACCTACACAAGAAAAATAATCTCAACTCCTCTGTTTTTGACAATTAAGATCTATTTCTATCCTGCCTTTCTTAAATAAAACCCTAAAAAAGGCAGTCATTATGCAGCTAAATGATTACTTGAATAAACATTCATTTTTGACAACTTTTAATCAGTCAGGTTTTAGAACAAATCACAGTACAGAAAATGCACTTATGTAATAAATGACTTGCGGGTTAATGCAGACAAAGGCTGTTTATCTGCTCTCACCCTCTTAGATCTGAGTGCTGCATTTGATACCATTGATTACAATATTCTTATAAGTCACCTTAGTCAGTGGGTGGCCTCTCTGGCAGTGTCTTAAATTGGTTTGAGTCCTACTTAACAGGTAGAAAATTCTTTGTTACTTGTGGTAATTATACTTCGAAGACGCATGATATTCTATATGGTTTTTCACAAGGATCTATCCTGGGTCCACTGCTGTTTTCCATCTACATGCTTCCATTAGGTCAGATTATCTCAAGGCTTAATGTGAGCTACCACAACTATGCGGACGACGCACAACTTTATTTGACAATAGCACCTGATGACCCTAACTCTCTTGGTTCACTGACCTAATGTCTTACTTGTGTTTCTGAATGGATGAGTAGTGATTTTCTCAAACTAAATAAGGAGAAAACAGAAATCTGTGATTGGCAAAAATGGATATAATCTTCTTCTTCTTTCGGCTGCTCCCGTTAGCGGATCATCTCCTTCCATATCTTTCTGTCCTCTGCATCTTTTTCTGTTACACCCATCACCTTCATGTCCTCTCTCACCACATCCATAAACCTTCTCTTAGGCCTTCCTCTTTTCCTGTTGCCTGGCAGCTCTATCCTTAATATCCTTCTCCCAATTTACTCAGCATCTCTCCTCTGCATATGACCAAACCAACGCCATCTCGCCTCTCTGACTTTGTCTCCCAACCATCCAACTTGAGCTGACCCTCTAATGTACTAATTTCTAATCCTATCCATCTTCTTGCAAATCTTAGCATCTTCAACTATGCTACATCCAGCTTTGTCTCCTGTTTTCTGGTCAGTGCCACTGTCTCCAACCCATACAACATAGCTGGTCTCACAGCGTCCTGTGGACCTTCTCGTTCACTCTTGCTGAAACCTGTCTATCACAAATCATCCTGACACTCTTCTCCGCCTATTCCACCCTGCCTGCACTCTTTTCTTCACCTCTCTTCCACAATCCCCATTACTCTTTACTGTTGATCCCAAGTATTTAAACTCATCCACCTTCACCAGCTCTACTACTTGCATCCTCACCATTCCACTGACCTCCCTCTCATTTACACGCATGTATTCTGTCTTGTTCCTACTGACCTTCATTCCTCTCCTCACTAGATCATATCTCCACCTCTCCAGGGTCTCCTCAACCTGATCCCTACTATCGCTACAGATCACGATGTCATCAGCAAATATCCGGTCTAATCTCATCTGCCAACCTGTCCATCACCATTGCAAATAAGAAAGGGCTTAGAGACGATTGCTGATGTAATCCCTCCTCCACCTTCAAACCGCAGACCTTACCATTGTCACATTTCCCTTGTAAATATCCTGTACAACTTTTAAATACTTCTCTGCCACTCCCGACTTCTTCATACAATACCACAACTCCTCTCGAGGCACCCTGTCATATGCTTTCTCCAGGTCCACAAAGACGCAATACAACTCCTTCTGGCCTTCTCTATACTTCTCCATCAACATCATCAGAGCAAACAACAAATCTGTGGTGCTCTTTCATGGCATGAAACCATACTGCTGCTCACTAATCATCACCTCAATTCTTAACCAAGCTTGCATTACTCTTTCCCATAACTTCATGCTTTGGCTCTTCAATGTTATCTCCCTGTATTTACTACAGTTCTGCGCATCCCCCTTATTCTTAAATATTGGCACCAGTACACTTCTTCTCCACTTCTCAGGCATCCTCTCACTTTCCAAGAGTCCATTAAACAATCTGGTTAAAAACTTCACTGCCATCTCTCCTAAACACCTCCATGCTTCTACTGGTATGTCATCTGGACCAACGGCCCTTCCATTTTTCATCCTCTTCATAAGTGTTCTTATTTCCTCCTTGCACGTCCTGATCTTCCCATGGGCTCACAACCTATGGGAGGGGCCAACTAGGTTGGGTGCAGTGTGAGTTGGGTGCCGGCCGAAGGCGGGGACCTTGGCAGTCTGATCCTCGGCTACAGAAACTGGCTCTTGGGATGTGGAATTTCACCTCTCTGTAGGGGAAGGAGCCTGAGCTAGTGCGTGAGGTCGAGAGGTTCCGGCTAGATATAGTCGGACTCACCTCGACGCACAGTTTGGACTCTGGAACCAACCTCCTTGAGAGGAGCTGGACTCTATAGGTGGAGGGAAGGGTCCTGACTGTTGTTTGTGCGTATGTGCCGAACAGCAGTTTGGAGTTTCCACCCTTTTTGGAGTCTCTGGAGTGGGTGCTAGAGGGTGTACCTTCTGGGGACTCCCTCGTTCTGCTGGGAGACTTCAATGCTCACGAGGGCAATGACAGTGAGACCTGGAAGGGCATGATTGGGAGGAATGGCCCCACCGATCTGAACCCAAGTGGTGTTTTGTTATTGGACCTCTGTGCTCGTCATGGATTGTCCATAACGAACACCATGTTCAAGCATAAGGGTGTTCATATGTGCACTTGGCACCAGGACACCCTAGGCCTCAGTTTGATGATCGACTTTGTGGTTGTGTCGTCGGACTTGCGGCCACATGTCTTGGACACTCGGGTGAAGAGAGGGGCAACTGATGTCAACTGATCACCACCTGGTGGTAAATTGGCTTCAATGGTGGGGGAGGATGCCTGGTAGGACCAAACGTGTTGTGAGAGTCTGCTGGGAACGGCTGGCAGAGTCCCCTGTCAGAAGTAGCTTCAACTCCCACCTTCGGCAGAACTTTGACCACGTCTTGAGGGAGGTGAGGGACATTGAGTCCGAATGGGCCATGTTCCGTGCCTCTATTGTTGAATCGGCTAACCGGAGCTGTGGCCGTAAGGTGGTTGGTGCCTGTCATGGCAGCAATCCCCGAACCCGTTGGCGGACACCGGCAGTGAGGGATGCTGAAGCTGAAGAAAGAGTCATACAGGACCTTTTTGTCTTGTGGGTCTCTGGAGGCAGCTGATAGGTACCGGCAGGCCAAGCGGAATGCGACTTCGGCGGTTGCTGAGGCAAAAACTCGGGCATGGGAAGAGTTTGGAGAGGCCATGGAGAAAGGCTTTCGGATGGCTTTGAGGAGATTCTGGTCCACTAACCGGCGTCTCAGGAGGGGGAAGCAGTGCAGTGCCAACACTGTATATGGTGGGGATGATGCGCTGCTGACCTTGTTCGACTGTAGCCCTCAGGGAATCCTGTGGGGGGTGCTCCGGGAGTATGGGGTACTGGACTCCCTGATAAGAGCTGTTCGGTCCCTGTACAATCAATCAACATTTATTTATATAGCACATTTTCATACAAAAAAATGTAGCTCAAAGTGCTTTACAAAATGCATAGAAAAATAGAAGACACAATAAAAAATAAACATAAGTCAACATTAATTAACATAGAATAAGTAAGGTCCGATGGCCAGGGTGGACAGAAAAAAACAAAAAAAAAACTCCAAAAGCTGGAGAAAAAAATAAAATCTGTAGGGATTCCAGACCACGAGACCACCCAGTCCCCTCTGGGCAATGTACCTAACATAATTTAAACAGTCCTCTTCGTATTTAGGGTTTTCATGGAAGGACCTGATGATGATGGTCACGTAGACTTCTGGCTTTCAGTCCATCAATGTTGGTGCATCATGATGCTTTGAGTAGGTGGTGGTGGCGCAGGCCGCCACCACAAAGAAACCGGAAAAAGAAACAGAAGAGAGAGTAGGGGTCAGTACGGATTTTGGAGCCACTGTGAATAGTTATTATGAAGAATTGAACATACAGAGTATCAGGATTAAGTTAAAGTGAAGTTATAAAAAGGCCATGTTAAAGTAATGTGTTTTCAGCAGTTTTTTAAAGTGCTCTACTGTATTTGCCTGGCGAATTCCTATTGGCAGGCTATTCCAGATTTTAGGTGCATAACAGCAGAAGGCCGCCTCACCACTTCTTTTAAATTTAGCTTTTGGAATTATAAGGAGACACTCATTTGAAGATCTAAGGTTACGATTTGGAATATAACGTGCCAGGCATTCCGATATATAAGATGGAGCGAGATTATTTAAGGCTTTATAAACCATAAGCAGTATTTTAAAGTCAATCCTGAATGACACAGGCAACCAGTGTAGTGACATCAAAACTGGAGAAATGTGTTCGGATTTTCTTTTCCTAGTTAGGATTCTACAACCGGTGTCAGAGCTTGGTCCGCATTGCCGGCAGTAAGTCGAGCCCCTTTCCAGTGAGAGTTGAACTCCGCCAGGGCTGCCTTTTGTCACTGATTCTGTTCATAACTTTTATGGACAGAATTTCTAGGTGCAGCCAAGGTGTTGAAGGGGTCCGGTTTGGTGGACTAAGGATTGAGTCACTGCTTTTTGCTGATGATGTTGTCCTGTTTGCTTCATCAGGCCGTGATCTTCAGCTCTCTCTGGAACGGTTCACAGCTGAGAGTGAAGCGGCTGGGATGAGAGCACCTCCAAATCCGAGACCATGGTCCTCAGCCAGAAAAGGGGGGAGTGCCCTCTCAGGGTTGGGGGGGAGATCCTGCCCCAAGTTGAGAAGTTCAAGTATCTCAGGGTCTTGTTCACGAGTGAGGGAAGAATGGGCCGTGAGATCGACAGGTGGATCGGTGCGGCATCCCCAGTGATGCGGGCTCTACATCGGTCTGTCGTGGTGAAAAAAGAGCAAAGCCGTAAGGCGAAGCTCTCAATTCACCAGTCGATCTACGTTCCTACCCTCACCTATGAGGGTAGGAGCTATGGGTAGTGACCGAAAGAGCGAGATCGCGAATACAAGCGGCTGAAATGAGTTTCCTCTGCAGGGTGTCTGGGCTTTCCCTTAAAGATAGGGTGAGAAGCTCAGTCATCCGGGAGGGGCTCAGAGTAGAGCCGCTGCTCCTCCGCATCAAGAGGAGTCAGATGAGGTGGCTCGGGCATCTGATCAGGATGCCTCTTGGACGCCTCCCTGGTGAGGTGTTCCGGGCATGTCCAACCGGGAGGAGGCCCTGGGGAAGACCCAGGACACGCTGGAGGGAATATGTCTCCCGGCTGGCCTGGGAACGCCTTGGGATTCTCCCGGAAGAGCTGGAAGAAGTGGCCAGGGAGAGGGAAGTCTGGGCCACACTGCTTAAGCTGCTGCCCCCGCAACCCGACCCCAGATAAGCGGAAGAGGATGGATGGATGGACTTCCTGATTTACTATCTCCACATCATCCAACCTCTTCCCTTTCTCATTCTCTTCATTCATCAGCCTGTCAAAGTACTCTTTCCATCTGCTCAACACACCCTCCTCACTTGTGAGTGTGTTCCCATCTTTATCCTTTATCTCCCTAACCTGCCGCACATCTTTCCCAGCTCGGTCCCTCTGTCTAGCCAATTGGTAAAGGTCCTTTTCTCCCTCCTTAATGTCCAACCTTTCATACAATTCATCATACGCCTTTTCTTTAGCCTTCGCCACCTCACTCTTCACCTTGTGCCTTATCTCATTGTAGTCTTGTCTACTTTTTGCATCTCTCTGACTATCCCACTTCTTCTTTTCCATCCTCCTCCTCTGTATACCTGTACTTCCCCATTCCACTACCAGGTTTCCTTTTTGTCCTTCCTCTGTCCAGATGTCACGTCAAACACTCTTCTTGCTGTCACCCTTATAACTTCTGCTGTAGTTTCCCAACTGTCTGGTAACTCTTCACTACCACCCAGTGCCTGTCTCACCTTTCCCTAAACTCAACCTTGCAGTATTCCTTTTTCAAATTCCACCATTTGATCCTCGGCTCTGCCCCCACTCTTCTTGATCTCCAATGCCATCCTATAGACCACCATCCAATGCTGCTTAACTACACTTTCCCCTGCCACCACTTTGTAGTCTTCAATCTCCTTCAGATTGACTCTTCTGCATAGGATGTAATCTACCTGTGTGCATCTTCCTCCACTCTTTTACGTAACCCTATGTTCCTCCCTCTTCTTAAAATACGTATTCACCACAGCCATGTCCATCCTTTTGGCAAAATCCACTATCTTCTGACCTTTTTCATTCCTCTCCTTGACACCATACCTACCCATTACCTCCTCGTCTCCTCTGCTCCCTTCACCAACATGTCCATTGAAATCCGATCCAATCACCACTTTCTGTCTCTTGGGTACACTGTTCATCACTTCATCCAACTCACTCCAAAAATCTTCTTTATCCTCCATCACACACCTAACAACATGCACTAACAACATTCATCTTCACACCTCCAGTTTCCATCTTCATAATCATTACTCTGTCTGACACTCTTTTCACCTCCAAACTATTCTTGACATACTGTTCCTTCAGAGTAACCCCTACCCTATTTCTCTTCCCATCCGCACCATGATAGAACAATTTGAATCCACCTCCGATCCACCTGGCCTTACTCCCCTTCCATTTAGTCTCTTGTACGCACAATATATCAACCTTCCTTCTCTCCATCATATCTGCTAACTCTCTCCCCTTACCACTCATACTGCCAGCATTCAAAGTTTGCACTTTTATTATTAGTAGACTAGATTACTGTAAAGCACTTCTCTCAGGACTACCCTAAAAAGACATCAATTGGTTGCAACGAGTGCAGAATACAGCTACCAGAATCTTAACTAGGAAAAGAAAATCTGAGCACATCACACCAGTTTTGATGTCACTACATTGGTTACGTGTGCCATTTACAATTGACTTTAAAATACTGCTTATGGATTACAAAGCCTTAAATAATCTCACTCCATCCTATATTTCGGAATGCCTTTCATCTTACACTCCAGATCGTAAACTTAGATATTTAAATGAGTGTCTGCTTATAATTCCAAGAACTAAACATAAAAGAAGTGGTGAGGCAGCCTTCTGCTGTTATGCAGCTAAAATCTGGAGAAATTCACCAGGCTAATACGGTGGAGCTCTTTAAAAAACTGCTAAAATCCCATTATTTTAACATGGCTTACTCATAGCATCATTTTAATTATCATTTTTATCATGCCTCTACAATTCATACTAACCCCTATTTTCTCTACTGTTCTTTTTCCAGTTTTCTGTGGTGGTAATCTGCACTATCACCACCTGATCAAGGCACCATGCAGTCCCTAAATTGATGGATTGAAGGTCAGATGTCCATATGACCATCATCCTCTTATTCTTCCACGTGAAGCCTGAAAATCAGGAAGAGCAATTTAGATCATTTATATTAATTAGAATGCCCAGTGGGGGCTAGGTGGTCTCGTGGCCTTAGAACCCCTGCAGATTTTGTTTTTTTTCCAGCCCACTGCAAATATTGTTTTGTTTTTTTCTGTCCTCCTCGTTATCGGATCTTACTTTATTCTTTGTTACTTAGTAATGCCTAATCTTAATTTTATATTTTTATTTTTTATAGACCTTTCTTTCATTCCATACAAGCAAGTCAAATCAGTCCCCACCCATGAGAAAGGGAGGTAGGCCAACAGAGTAAAACTTTAATAGTAGGAAAAATAAATTAAAAAAATAAAGTAAAACAAGATAAAAAAGGGAAGAGAATCCGGATCCTCAGCTGAAATGCTTATTCTAAAATGACATTAATTTGATCCTGCCAGGTTTTGAAAAAGTCTTGTACAGTGAGAATTTGATTTTTTCCAATTTCAATTAACTTATAAAATCAGTTACCCACAGACTTAAAAGAGGTGAGTTAGGGTTCTTCAAATTGAGCAAGATAAGTCTGCATGCCAATAGTGAAGTAAAGGCAATTACAGCTTGTTTGTCCTTCTCCACTTTAAGCCCATCTGGAAGTACACCAAACACAGTTGTTAGTGGATTAGGAGACATTGTGACTCCAAGGCTGTCTGAAAGGCATTTAAAGATTTTGGTCCAAAATTATGTTAATTTGGTGCACTCCCAAAACATGTGGCCCAAAAAGGCTGGAACTTAATTGCAACGTCTGCAGGTTGGATCTGGGAACATTTTGGACAATTTAAAATGATACAGATGTGCTCGATATATAATTTGAAGTTGAATAATTGCATGCTTTGCACATATGGAGCCAGAGTGAATTCTGTGCATTGCTGCCTTTACTCCTTTTCTGATATGTTGAGTGAGAGATCCTTTTCCCATTGTACTCTGGGAACAGAGGGACTTTAAAATGTTTTGATATATTTTAGAAATGCAGTCTGAGTCCTCAAGACTAAACAATATTTTTTCTGGAATAGAAGTAGGTGGGAGGTGAGGAAAATTGGGCAGGTTTTGTTTAGCAAAGTTTCTAATTTGAAGATAGTGAAAGAAACGTATTGCTTGAAAGTTAAATTTGGAGAGTAATTGTTTGTAGGATGCAAAAATGTTGTCTATGTACAAATGTCTAAGTGATATAATCCAGATTGTTTTCCAGACATTAAAAATTGCAGTGGAAAAAGCTAGTTATCATGTAGAGGTGCCACAGATAAAAGCTTCTCTATCTTAAAGTAATTCCTAAATGGGTTCCCTATTCTGAGTGAATGAAGCATAATTGGGTTTTTAGTATATTGTCGATAACTTGTATTTACTGTGGTACAAAGGAAGGAATATAAAGAAGTACTGCAGGATTTTATTTCTATTGCCGACCAAGCTTGTGTATGTTCATTTATTTGTGTCCATGTCCAGGTTTTTTTAGCTTGTATGTTTGCTGCCCAAAAATAAAACTGAAAGTTAATTAGAGCCATGCCACCTTCTGCCTTTATGTCTTTGTAGGGTCATGCTTTGGATACGTGAATGTTATGAATTCTAAATAAATGAGGTTATGATTGAATCTAACTTCTTAAAAAATGATTTATTGATCTTTATTGGAATGCTTTGAAATAAAAAACAAGCATAGGAAGGATATTCATCTTAACAATGTTAATTCTTCCAGTTAAAGTAAAATAAAGGGTAGACCATCTATGCAAGTCTTGCTTAGGTTTTTCCATGCAGACAGAAAAATTTTGTTGATAAAGAGCTTTATGGTTACTTGTGATGTTTATGTCTAACAGTACCATATCATCGGCATATAGTGGAATTTTCTGTTCATGTCCTGTGATAATCCCCTTTATCTCATAAGCATTTCGACAGTGAACTGCCAGTTGCTCAATTGCAATTGCAAAAAGCAGTGGTGTCAAGGGGCATCCTTGTCTAGTACCATGTTCTAGTTTGAAGTAGTCTGAATTAATGTTATTAATACAAACTGAAGCTTCTGGACTGGTAAGCAGTAGGCTGATCCAGGCACATATGTTCAAACCAAACCCAAGTTTGTCAGATGTATGTCTGTATGATGCACATTATAATAAGTTCTTATTTTGCTTAGGAGAGATGGTAATTAATGCTTGGTGAAACGTTTGAGGTAGATTTTATTGTGTCTAGCTTCTGTAAATATTGCTAATAAAAGGGGAGGTAACTTAATTGAGAAATGTTTATTCAATTGGACAGGGTAACCATCAGGACCTACTACTTTTCCACTCTGAAGTGATTCTGAGAGTGCCAGAGGTTTATCCAATTCCTCTGCACTCAAAGTATCAAGTTGTGGTATGTGTAATGCATCAAAACTTGCATTAGGTTGTGTCTTGTCTTCTTTAAACTGAGTAGAATATATAATGTATGCATAAATATAATGTATGTATTATATTTTTATGGTCAGGTTTTGTCTCCATCTTGGTTAGTAATTAGTGGTATTGCATTGTGAACTTCCTGCTTGTGGATTTGTTTAACTAAGCTAATTAGCTTTCTCTCCGTATTCATAGTAATGATGTCTTGATTTAAAAATGAGTTGTTCTGTTTCTTTATATGCTGAGAGGTTGAGTTCTATATGCAAAGCCTGTCTTTTCGAATGAAGTGTCTCAATTTTTGTTTGGTTGGCTATCAAGAGTGCAATTCACAACTTCACCATAGGTTTTACAAGTAGTTTGTCTCACTCAAGATGTCTTAAGATAGTCAAAGTAGAATCGAGCCTCACATCTTGGGAAAATGCCAAGTTCTCTCAATGTGGACCATGTGCTATTAATTATTTGTACCAGAAACAAATTTAGCTTCCTCCTCCTGCAACATCCTCAGTTTATCATCAACCACACTAGTGTTCATCATTATATGTCCAGTGCCAAACCAAGTAAGCTACTGGAAATAAGTCTCAGGAAATGTTCCTCCTTCCACACAATTATACCTATTAAAATTTTCATTTTGCCACTCTTAGTAGCAAGATTATTAAACATTTTATGGAATTTTACTCATATTTTTACAAATAATTCTAATCTCCTCACAGATGACATATGTTCCTTTTTAAGCAAATTGCTCCCTAAAAATGGAAATACCCTTGTGACTGCTCTATTTACCATCCTAGCAAAGGTAACTGCTCATTGTCTCCATAATTTTATCCAGAAATGAATACACCCAGACCAGACTGGCTTTATCAAGTCTTGTTAGGCTTTTAACAGTATGCATCATCTCTTATATATTATCAATTCCACTCACACTTGACATGGTGGAAACATTTGACGGAATGAATTGGGCTTTTCTATGGCAAGTTAAGGAACAGATGGGCATTTGGGGATGGTTTATTAATTCTGTTAAAACACTTTACTCCACTTTTTCTGCAGTTTTATTATATATATATAAAAAAATTCCAGCCTTTCCATTTGTATAAAGGTGCCAGGCAAGGTTGCCCTCTTCTCCTTTCTCTTCGGCTTCTGCCTGGAACCTCTGACCATTTCTTTTCGCAGTTCTGAATTTTCTCTTATATAACTATACATAGTACACATTACATTTCTTTATTTACTATTTTTTGAGGAAATGCTCCATCTGATTTATCATATGTTCTTAATCTTTACAATCCTTTGAGATGTTAGCCAGGCAATTCTCTCCCTGCCATCCATCTATCCCAAACTACAGCTTCAATAAAATATCTAGGTATTGAGATTTCTACTTTGCTTCAGAATTCCATTGTGGGTTAAATGGGGACAGGGATTCATTTAATCATTAGTCAACATTTTCATTATCCTTTTGCTCTCAGTTAGCAGTTATTAGAAGGAATATTGTGCTCTGCATTATTTTCTTAGTACAATGCTTTCAATTTCAATACTTATAATGTTTGTAACACTAAAAGTTTCTTTGGAACTCCAAAAGACCATCCATTAAACATTCTACCTTGATGTTGAACAGATTTTAAGCAGGGTATCCTTTCTAGACCTGCAGCTATACTGCTGGACTTTTCATTTTCACCCGCTATGTAACTGGTTTATTAGACTCACTAGCCTCCATCACGATTCTCCATTCAGCTTAATCTAATTTCACCTATTTCCCCAGCCACACTCCCTTATTTCATCATGAAACTTTTTGTAAATTTGGCAATTTGATCTAAAATGCCCTAAAATATGGTGTGGTTGTGAGAGATTTTTAGGTTGCTGGCCAAATCTGGCATTCTTAGACTCCCATTTTCCATAATGATGCTGTTAGAATTAGAGGCTGTCACTGTTTTTTCCTACCTGGGCACTGCAGGATGCATGGACCCTGAGTGATACCTTTGACAGTTTTGGGCTCTTAACATTCCAGTCCTTGAGTTCTAAGTTCTCTGTCCCCTGTACATCTTCTCCCTCTACTACAATCAGTCGCAAAATCATGTAGTTTCCCATTGTCCTCACTGACTCGCCTCCCTTCATTGTATGGCACATTTTGTTTTCTCATGTTAGCAGAAAAAAAGTTTCCACATTTTATGCAATGCTAGCTATCATGCTCTTCCACTTTCCTTTGTTTGGTCTTCTGACCTCTCTTCTGCTCACTATACAGTATATCTTGGAATTTCATGTTAAGAAAATCTCCTTGGCCTCTATGAACCCTAATACTGTTCAATTCAAGTTCGTTCATTGTTTATATCTTATACCTCAGAAGTGCTTTGGTATGTGTAGAAAAAAAATCATAGGAAAAATAGGAAAAAGTTTAAAAAACATTTAATAAAATTATTTTATGTAAACGTTTGTGACTTATTATCATAAGGCCATTAAATCAAAGAAGAATTCTAGTAGTGCACAGAGAAAACTAATCTCTCCATTGTCCCAAAAATCTATAAAATACGCAAAAATACCCTTTTTGGAAAATGAACTATCAAAATATTTGTCTAGGTAGGACAAAGTCACAGTAATCCTTATAAAAGCAAAGATTTATTTGGAAAAACAAAAAGAACAAAAATGGCAAAAGGCTTAAAGGATATGCCTGAAAAGACAATCCAAGGTAAACAAGTCCCAGTACATAATCCAATAGCCAGACTCGATGGGACAAAATAAAATGATTCCAATAAACTCAAAAATCCAGTGCTCACTATAAATGCACTAAATAGAACTTCAGTGGACCACTGAAGTATCCACTCTTAGCTTCAGAAGATATTTATTGTTAATTGAATATCTTTAGGTTAAAATATAATTTTCTATGTATCATGTATTTTATGAGTTGTCGCCGAAAAGGTGGGTTCACCTGCCTTTTACCATCACAGGTCTGCCCTGTGCCCTATAAAGGCTGAGGAAATACGAAATCCCATTGTTCCTTGTGGTTCATTGAATGTGTTCATGGTGTTGGAGAGTTCTAGTGTCTTTTGCTTTGATTTTATGTATTGTACTAGATTTTGAACCCTTGTCCTATTTTTGACTTCACATCCTAGATTGTGTACTAGGACTTGCTCTGCTCTTGCTCTAGATTGTCTTGTGTAATAAGAATATAAGTTTATTGCCACTATGCTCTGTACAAAAGTTATTTTATAAATCTACTCACATGTACAGGGCAGGCCAAAGTTAGCACACAGGGTCTCTCAGCATTTAGAACTAGTAGGCAAGCATTTGAAGAGAGAAGGTACAACTGCAAAAATGGGCATTGTACTATTTCTGTATGTTAGAGTTGAAATGGAATCCTCTCCTTCCCTTGTTTGGAACCTAAGTAAGGGCCTGAACATGGAGAAACCAGTATATAAGACTTGGACAGCAGCCAAATACCTCGAAGCCAACAGACAGATGGGAGATATCGTCATTCATCATGAAAACCCTTCCAGCGCAGTGACGAAAAATGTCAGACTGTATACATCAAGATTCCACCTTGGTAATTGTCATGCCATTTGGGCTTCCTTCGTCTGTAATGCCACATAAATCGTTATTAAAGAAAGCTAAGTTATTTTCTCTTATGTGATTCCTTATCGCCGTATCACTATGGGAGAGGTATTGCTTTTTAATATCATATCTATATAGTTTTCGGTTACTTAAAATGCTGCAATTACAAAAGAACTTATTCCAACTAGGGAGCTAGCGACCCCTAGAGGAACACCTTGCTATTTCAGACAACTCTTGTCTTTGCGCTCCTCTGACCCTATACATGTTTAACAGAGTTTTTGAAAAATCTTTTTTTATTTATAATGATTTCATAATGACTAGCTGATGTTTAATGGCTCCCCTACTCTAGTGAGCACCATAACTCATTATGGAAACTATTGTGTTTAGGAACTTTGTAGTTCATGACTGTCAGTCAATTGTACTGTCCTATATGCTTTCTTAGTTGTTTATATAGGAGTAAAAGTAAGTTACATATATCCTTTACTACCTTAATTTTGTTGTCTTAGTATTTCTGCTGTGGTTACTGAGGAGGGTTATATATTAGTTTGAGTATGACTGTAATTCTAAAAGAATACATTCCCAGGGAGCAGTCACCCTGTACTGGATAAACTGTAAATACTCAATTAACTGAATTTATTTGACATCTAATATACATATGGAATATTATCCAATTCACTGGTGACCAGTTCAGGGTGGAAGTTGCTGTCGGGATGATATTCAGACCCCTTTGACCCTGAAATTTTAAGTGGTTTTGATATTGGATGGATGAAGATAATGTGGCACATTATTGAATTATGTTGTTTTTGCATATTTTGACAAAGAATGTCAAGATGCAGCCTAAAATCAAAATGATTACTTAATAATAGAATCTAACTAATTTAAATATAAATGTTATTCATTACTAAACAAACAAAAAATAAATATCTGAGCAAGAGGCAGCAAGCGGAAGCACAGGCGTACACAAGAACGTTGTCTCGTACATGCATGTGGCATTTTGTGAGAACCAGAAAAGAAGAGCTGAAAACTAATCAAATTGATCAGTCAAGTTCAATGGGAGTAAAGGTGAAATCTGATTAGGAGAAGTAACCAACAGTTCAAAGCTGATCATCCAGTGGGTAGTGAAAGCTTAAAGCCAACAATCTCCTTGCGATTCAGGTGAAAATAGGAAGCACCAAAGGTATGGCAGAAAAGAGATCAAGATAAACTCAGCACTGACTGTACGTTGCATCTGTTCTCTGCACATTGAGGATGCGTTTACTGTATATGTTGTGTGACCTGAAGCATGTACAGTTCAGGTTTTCTGGCTTACAATACAGACAGCTTTGCCTGCTAAAAATTGGTCAGAAAAATATGCGAATTGGAGGACTGCATTAGTAACTTGAAAGCATTTAGGCAAACTGCAAATTGGATTGACTTGGTTTGTTTAGACAATTCGTCTACTTCTAATTTGGCTTTGGTCTCCCCAAGTCCCACTGTAGTCAGTGTGTGACCAAAATCCGCAGTGCTAATTCAACCACATGGCTAATGGGTAACAGTGAGACGGGGGTCTAAGAAACCAAACTTTTGTCCCTCTGCACTCAGGTCACCAATTCAGACCCAGAACAGAGTCTCAGCATTCCTGTGGATCCTGAGAATAAAATACTCACAATTGATGATTCCATAGTGAGGAATGTTAGAATTCCAAACTATGTTAAACATGCAGTTAATGTTAAATGCCTCCCAGGGGAGAAGAAATCTAATGTAAATTGGATCTTCTGGCTGACAATGAAGTATCTATCTTGTTGCTGCATGTTAATGATATTTATTTGCAGCAATCTTATTTAAGGGGAACTTCATCTCCCTATGCACTAAAGAAAATGTCGTAATTTAATTGTGTCTGGCCACTTACTAAGATTATACAGAGAGAATATGATTTATAACTAAGTATGGTAGTGTAGTGTTAACACTAGAATTCCTGAAGCCTACAAAAAAACTCTTAATCCTTAAATCAGTTTCTTTAGTTTAGTAAATGTGTCGATCAGCACAAGCAGCAAACAGCCTGCTGTCCTATCCCCCACCATGACAGAGCTCAGCTCAAGCAAATATACATTTCATGTGTGTTCCGTGTCTACAAAGATCTGAGTAAGTGTAGGATGAAAGGAAATGTGAGGCAAGAAATACTGAACACATACCTAAAGCAGAAACTTTTTTCATATTATACTGATAATGACAAGAAGTGTATAATGTGTGAAGACTTTAGTCCAAATATCAAGTAGATGTGTACTTTTATTCAAGAACATAACCAAAGAAAAAAAAAAGCATTCAATTTACATGTGGCTGTGAATGAGTTAAAAACTCAAGCTGAAATGTAAATCAACAAGGAGTTCACAAGTATTCTTGAATGGTGCAGAGGTAAGAACTGCTGCCTTATAGTCCAGAGATCCCAGGTTTGAGACCGAGCGCTCTGTGTTTTGAGCAGTGAGCTGCTATTATTATTATTATTATTTGTACAATACAATAAAAACATACATTTGATTTGAGTCTGTAATACCCGGTGTAAATTTTGGCTACTTATTATTCAGTTTTATTCACTCAGTGACATTCACGTGGTACAACGAACTTGCCTCTCCCTCTTTGAGTTGATGGCATTTATCTCCATTCTTTTCACAAGAGCAATGTTGTGGCTAATGCCTACTCAGAACTATTTTTGTTGTACTGGCAATCAATGATACAATGTCCTGTGACCGCTATCAGACTGGACAAAGGGAGGATCATAGCAACAGACTGCTTCTTCACGTTGCTTTCACCAACTAATAGACTGCTGCACCACAACACAGCTCTGCTTGGCACCATAAGTAAAATGGAGCTTCCACCTGCAGCTAAAGTCACATGAGCATGCGAGCAGTTCGCTACGCTGCTATTTAGATCTGACAGCGCTGTGCTTACAGCCGGTGTAAAGTTTTGCAACCTGTAAAAGATATCGCTGAAGGGGCAGAACCAGACACACAAATGCTGGTGAATCATGTCTTCTTAGTGTTTTGTTGTCACATTAATTTTTTGTTATTCAGCTTATTCAGCATGGTGCTGTCATATCTAAACACTAGCATGGCAATAGCATTCATACTGAAGTGTTAGTAGGGGATTTTAATGCACACATTTATGTGGAAACTAACCCTTTTAGCAAATGCTTTACTTATTTGTTAAATTCAGTAGGATTTTAACAGACTATCAAAGATCCAAATCATAATCATAACCACACATTGAATTTAATTAGAACTCACAGAGTTGAAATTCTAAATTTATTTCTGATCAGTACTTAATTAGGTTTCATTTGGTTCTGCCCTCACCAATGCATTCACAGATTAAAACAAAGACAGTACAACATCTAGATTGTAATTCTTCACAATTTGTAGATATTTTGAGTAAGTCAAGTGTAATCTGGAAAACAATTTAGATCAGCTAACATCAAAGTATAAAATGACCTTGTCAGATGTTTTATAGGCATTGGCTACCCTAAAACAAAAGTGATCAAAACACATAGAAACTCACCCTGGTTTATTGAGAGAACTCTAGCTTTTAAATTAGAGTGTTGAAGACTGGAGGGCAGATGGAGAACAACAAAGCTGCAGGTATTTCGAACTGCATTACAGAGAGTTTAAAAAATGTAAAAAAAGTCTCTTTAAAGCTTGCTCAGGCTACTATTCTAAAATAATAGATAATAATAATCATTGTGTACTGTTTAGAACAGTAGCTAATTTAATAAATGGGACTTCAGAATTACAGTACAAAATGCCAACAGACATTAGCAGTACAGACTTTATTAACTTCTTTAATGTGAAAATTAAAAGAATAAAAACCCAGATCTGAATATCACAGTGCAAACCGCATATTAGCCTGGCAAACTCTGTCTCACTTTGCATTCAACACTTTAGAAATTTTAAACTTATAACAGAAAAGAAAATCTAAAGTTAAATTTCTAATATGAAACCTACTACTTGTTTCCTAGATCCTTTGCCAACAAACCTAGTAAAAAACGCTATAGATGTTCTTGCAGCACCAATTCTCGTAGCATTATCAATAGCTCATTATTGAATGGAACCATACCTGATACACTAAAAGTTTCAGTTATCAAACCATTGCTTAAAAGTCAGATCTAGATCCACATATACTTAATGACTTTAGACTCATTTACCCTTTTTCTCTAAAATACTTGAAAAAGTAGTTGCCAAACAACTTCACTCTCACCTTACTTGAGTAATTCCAGTCTGGCCTCTGCACTGGTCATAGTACAAAAACATCACTAAGGCATGTTGTAAATAACATTCTGATATCCTCTGATGAAGGATATTCCACTGTAATTATGTTTTTATACTTAAGCACAGCATTTGATACCATTGAACAATTCTATTTTACTACACAGGCTGGAAAATGACATTAGGCTTATAAACACTGTCCTTGCGTGGTCTCATAGTTCTTGTTTATCAAATCGATTCCAGTATGTACAGAAATGTGCTGACAGTTCTTCATCATTGTACACAGAAGTGAGATATGGTGTCCTGCAAGACACTAGGCCTTTACTGTTTTCAATTTACATGCTTCCACTGGGATCTATCATTAGAAAACCTAACATTAATTTTCACTTGTACACAGATGACACCTAGTTGTACCTCTGTTTTAGAACAAATTACATTTCTTCAATGCTGTCCCTAATTAGATGTGTTATTGAGTTAAAGGACTAGATGGATGAGAGCTACTTGTCTTTGAACATAGACAAAACAGAAATGTTAATTATTCACTTTTAGTTTCACTGAATCAGCTCGACGTCGAGGTGTTGTCTTTGACACTAGCATGTCATTTAAAATGACATTACAAAATTGTCCAAAACATGTTTTTCCATCTTAAAAATGATGGGAATTTAATATGCAGGATAGTGAGAAATTAATTCATTGATTTATTTCTAGTAGGATTGACTACTGCAATGCTATGTTCACTGGCTGTTCAAACTGTTCTTTATACAGCCTCCAGTTAATCCAAAATGCTGCTGCAAGGATTATTACAAGAACAAGAAAATACAAACACATAACTCCAGTTCTTAAAGCTTTACACTGGCTCTGGGATAAAGTTTGCGGCTGACTTCAAAATTCTTCTTTTAACATATAAAGCCTTAAATGGCCAAGGTCATGATTACTGAACTTATCATTACATACAAACCACAGCGCACATTAAGATCTCACGATGCTGGTCTGCTCATGATTCCAAGGATTCATACAGGGCCCCGAAGTTGTGGAATGGTCCGCCTGCTACTATAAGAGATGCCCCTTCAGTCTCAGCTTTTAAATCCCAGCTGAAGACTCACTACTTCAGTTTAGCATATCCTGACTAGAGGTGCTGATTAGCTGTACATACTGCATCTCTGTTGTCAGTCATTAGCACTAAAATATAAATAATATGATATTTATAATCTGTTACTAATGCTTACATATTGTTTCTCTTTTCGGTAATTACATGTGGGATTTTGTTCCACTGCCTTGCTGCCAGGTTGTTTGCATGTCTATGGAAAAGACATCACTGATAAAGGAGCACTAGAATCATTGGGTAAAAGAGTAATTTTATCAGATTGACAGGCTCAGTACTGACTCAGGCTGTGGAACGGCCAGTAGGTGGGAGGCAGCTTGTTGGCTGATGTCTCCAGGCCCCTGAACATATCTGTATCCTCATATGTGTTAATGCTGTATTTAGTGAGTGATATAACCTATTCTTGCATTTTGCCTTGTAGCTTATACTATGAATATTGTACTATTGTGGTGTATTCTTGAGGTGGCAATAACAGTTCAGCCATCTAGCTCTGTGAAGAGGATTGCTTGTGTTCTGTTTTGTGTGTTGTATTTACCCCATTTTTCGCCCATCCTACCTTGAAAGGGGACTCTCTCTGAATTGCCTTTCCCAAGATTTTTTTCTCTACAATGGTACTTTTTTGGGAGTTGTTGTCTTGTCTTGTTAGAGCATTAAGGCTGTCAAAAAACGGGACCTGTTAAAGCCCACTGAGTGATTTTAGGCTCTCCATGAAATAAACTTTTTGTTTTATGCATCTTTGTTTAGGGCGGCACGGTGGCGCAGTGGGTTCACTTCCTGGGTCCTCCTTGTGTGGAGTTTGCATGTTATCCTCGTGTCTGTGTGGGTTTCCTCCAGGTGCTCCAGTTACCTCCCACAGTCCAAAGACATGCAGGTCAGGTGCATTGGCGATTCTAAAATTTCCCTAGTGTGTGCTTGGGGTGTGTGTGCGCCCTGTGGTGGGCTGGAACCCTGCCCGGGGTTTGTTAACTGCGTTGTGTCCTGTGTTGGCTGGGAGTGGCTCCAGCAGACCCCTGTGACCCTGTAGTTAGGATATAGTGGTTTGGATAATGGATGGATGGATGGATTCTTCTTTATCATGGTTCTGGAGTGTCAACCTGTTGCATGAAGTCTTAACGTGCAAATAACAATTTCAATGTACCCTGTATGCATGACAATACTACTGCTACTACTACTAAGACTATGGCTGCTGCTGAAATTATTGTGTAGGTTGCATTTAATGGTTGATGTTGTATTCATTGCATTTTTGTCTGTTGCTTATATTGTATTACTGACACTAATCTCAGGGAGACATTTAAGATATAATTTGAAGGAGGCAAGTGACTATAAGTGACTCCCACAAGCAAACAAAAAATAAGACCAAATGAAACAGCTGAGCACAAAAACTACAGTACAAGGAGATGCCCAGGCTACAATAACTACTAAACTTGCATTCTGGTGAAGAGTTAGCAAATTAGCAAGCAGAAATGTGGTATTTTTTGAAAAGTTTATTTTGTAACTTGACTTTCTTTAGCTGAATGTCATTTTTTGCTAAACCTGCTGGTACCATCACACTGTGAGAAGCAGCTAAAAGTGCCAAGTAAGTAATCAACAGCTATGGAATGGCTTCAGGAATAGCTTAATTATCCAAATTCTGCAAAAAATGGAAAGAAATACATAATGAAATGAATTTATAAAACAAACTCGGTTAACCTAAACTTCAAAGGTATTATACAATAATTCACATGTTCCAAAAAAAAATATATACAAATTTCACTGTTATACTGAATAGTCATTCACTCCAACTTTTAAATGATCTTTTTTGTTCTGGGCATGTTTCCACATCCTCCAGTAGTTCATCCTGCAATCCATGCTTTAACCAGTTCTGCCAGTGACTGTCATCTTTAAATTATTGTTGACTCTGTTCCTACTGAATATTAGTCACTCCATAAGAAGACAATCATAGGTTCTACAGTAGAGATGGTGAAAACCTAATGCACAATGAGGACTTTGTGTTTTCTAAACATCAAGTTAGAGCATTAATATAAATGGGAGTTGGAGTCTGGCACAGCCTTTTTAGGTTCAGTGGCAGCAACCAGGGGGAGCCACAGAGCCTTATTTTGGGCTCTCACCACACCTGGGAATGAATTCAGACCTCCCTAACAAGCCACCTGATGCACTCCCGGGTGCAACTTAAAAGGAGCTGCCTGCCTTCATTGTGGGAGCCAGAGTTGGGAGGAAGAGGACAAAAGTTGATAGGAGGAGTGGAGGCGGAGGGAAAACAGAGGTCTTGGGGTGCTAGTGTGCCCCCTGGTGGTCACACAATCCTTGGGAGGATGCTTTCCTTATAACAAAATAAAATTTGGTGGCAATCAAAGAGAAGAACAAATAAATTCATATTCTACAGTTCAGATGAATAAATGTATTTATAATGGTGCCTTTTAAAGTAAATTGAGCACTTACTGGTAAACACTTATCAGCACTGACAAATGTACTGCTGTTGAAACAAAAAAGCTGTTTGGAAAAAAGGAATAAACTTCTGAACCCTAGGCATTTTCAGAATTACCTGCTCCATAGACGCAGAAGCGATTGCTTAACAAGAGTGGAGATACACCACCATCATAAGCAGTGGTGGGCATCCAAAAGCTGACAAGGTAGATCACCTCCCTAGTTTGAATTACTGCTGCTATCAATCACAAAGACCCATTGTAACCTTCTCTGCAGATATTTCTGCCTTGTTAGGTTCAGTAAATGTTGATAAAACACTGCTGCCTAAAGTTTGCACACCAGATTTCAGGCTTTTAGTTTCTTTTTATACCCTACACATAATTTGAAAATGGATGCTTCTTCAATAAGCAGAGCAAACAATTCAGACTGGCATCATTACTGAAAACAATCTGTTATGAAAGAGTAAGCCAGGTGTAATTTCTCAAAAATAACCTTTACTTCTGATTGGTGGCTGCAATGCCAATACTTAAAGCATATATTGAAACACCCTGAAAATTATAATTGTCATATTTTACTGGACTTCAAAAAGTGAATAATGTACTCACAACATTAATGAAAGATAATGTTTTGTCATTTTTGTAAGAATGTAAATATCAAGGAGAAGATTTCTCAAAAAGGACACACCTGCACACCACAAAATGAGGGCTTTAGATAGATAGATAGATAGATAGATAGATAGATAGATAGATAGATAGATAGATAGATAGATAGATAGATACTTTATTAATCCACAAGGGGAAATTCACATACTCCAGCAGCAGCATACTGATAAAAACAAAATTAAATTAAAGAGTGATAAAAATGCAGGTATAACAGACAATAACTTTGTATAATGTTAACGTTTACCCTCCCGGGTGGAATTGAGGAGCCACATAATATGGGGGAGGAATGATCTCCTCAGTCTATCAATGGAGCAGGACAGTGTCAGCAGTCTCGCTGAAGCTGCTCCTCTGTCTGGAGATGATACTGTTTCGTGGATGCAGTGGATTTTCCATGATTGACAGGAGCCTGCTCAGCGTCAGTCGCTCCGCCACAGATGTCAAACTGTCCAGCTCCGTGCCTACAACAAAGCCTGCCTTCCTCACCAGTTTGTCCTCCTCCTGCCCACTCCTGATGCAGCCCATGATAACAGTGTCGTCCGCGAACTTTTGCACATGGCAGGACTCCGAGTTGTACTGGAAGTCTGATGTATATACAGTTGTGCTTGAAAGTTTGTGAACCCTTTAGAATTTTCTATATTTCTGCATAAATATGACCTAAAACATCATCAGATTTTCACTCAAGTCCTAAAAGTAGATAAAGAGAAACCAGTTAAACAAATGAGACAAAAATATTATACTTGGCCATTTCTTTATTAAGGAAAATGATCGAATATTACATATTTGTGAGTGGTAAAAGTATGTGAACCTTTGCTTTCAATATCTGGTGTGACCCCCCTTTGCAGCAAAAACTGCAACTAAACGTTTCTGGTAACTTTTGATCATTCCTACACACTGGCTTGGAGGAATTTTAGCCCATTCCTCCGTACACAACAGCTTCAACTCTGGAATGTTGGTGGGTTTCCTCACATTAACTGCTCGCTTCAGTTACTTCCACAACATTTCGATTGGATTAAGGTCAGGACTTTGACTTGGCCATTCCAAAACATTAACTTTATTCTTCTTTAACCATTCTTTGGTAGAACGACTTGTGTGCTTAGGGTCATTGTCTTGCTGCATGACTCACCTTCTCTTGAGAATCAGCTCATGGACAGATGTACTGACATTTTCCTTTAGAATTCTCTGATATAATTCAGAATTCATTGTTCCATCAATGAAGGCAAGTTGTCCTGGCCCAGATGCAGCAAAACTGGCCCAAACCATGATACTACCACCACCATGTATCACAGATGGGATACGGTTCTTATGCTGGAATGCAGTGTTTTCCTTTCTCCAAACATAACACTTTTCATTTAAACCAAAATGTTCTATTTTGGTCTCATCCTTCCACAAAACATTCTTCCAACAGCATTCTGGTTTGTCCACGTGATCTTTAGCAAACTGCAGACGAGCAGCAATGTTTTTTTGGAGAGCCCTCCTTGCAACCCTGCCATGCACACAATTGTTGTTCAGTGTTCTCCTGATGGTGGACTCATGAACATGAGCATTAGCCAATGTAAAAGAGGCCTTCAGTTGCTTAGAAGTTACCTTTGTGACCTCACCGACTATTACACGCCTTGCTCTTGGAGTGATCTTTGTTGGTCGACCACTCCTGGGGAGGGTAACAATAGTCTTGAATTTCCTCCATTTGTACACAATCTGTCTGACTGTGGATTGGTGGAGTCCTAAATCTTTAGAGATGGTTTACATTAGAACACTCTAGATGAGAACAGGCCATTCAGCCCAACAAAGCTCGCCAGTCCTATCCACTTGTTTCCTCCAAGAAAACATCAAGTCGAGTTTTGAAAGTCCCTAACGTCTTACTGTCTACCACACTACTTGTTAGCTTATTCCAAGTGTCTATCGTTCTTTGTGTAAAGAAAAACTTCCTAATGTTTGTGTGAAATGTACTCTTAACAAGTTTCCAACTGTGTCCCTGTGTTCTTGATGAACTCATTTTAAAATACAAGTCTCAATCCACTGTACTAATTCCCTTCATAATTTTAAACACTTCAATCAGGTCTCCTCGTAATCTTCTTTTGTTAAAACTGTAAAGGCTCAGCTCTTTTAATCTTTCCTCATAATTCAACCCCTGTAGTCCTG
This sequence comes from Polypterus senegalus, assembly GCF_016835505.1. NCBI lineage: Eukaryota > Metazoa > Chordata > Cladistia > Polypteriformes > Polypteridae > Polypterus > Polypterus senegalus. The sequence goes on along the minus strand of NC_053167.1, from coordinate 19,919,700 downwards.
GAATCAGCCTAGTCGCTCTTCTCTGGACCTTTTCTAGTGCTGCTATGTTCTTTATGTAGCCTGGAGACCAAAACTGCACACAGTACTCAAGATGAGGCCTCACCAGTGCATTATTAAGGTTGAGCATAACCTCCTTGGACTTGTACTCCACAAATTGTGCTATATAACCTAACATTCTGTTAGCCTTCTTATTGGCTTCCGAACGCTGTTGAGAAGATGATAGCTTAGAGTCCACTATGACTCCTAAATCCTTCTCATAAGGTGTACTCTCGATTTTCTGACCGCCCATTGTGTATTCAAACCTAATATTTTTACTTCCTATGTGTAATACTTTACATTTTCTGACATTAAATTTCATCTGCTACAAATCTGCCCAAGCCTGTATGCTATCCAAGTCCTTCTGTAATGATATAACAGATTCCAAATTATCTGCTAATCCACCTATATTGGTATCATCTGCAAACTTAACCAGCTTGTTACTTATATTCCTATCTAAATCATTTATATATATTAAAAATAGCAGCGGCCCTTGCACTGACCTCTGTGGAACATCACTCTTAACATCGGCCAGTTCTGATGAGGTTCCTTGCACCATCACCCTCTGCTTCCTGTGCCTGAGCCAATTCTGCACCCATCTAAAAACATCACCCTGAACTCCCACTTCTTTTAACTTGATGCCCAACCTCTCATGTGACGCCTTATCAAATGCTTTCTGAAAGTCCAGATAAATAATACCATAAGCTCCACTTTGATTGTATGCTTTTGTTGCAACCTCATAGAATTCCAACATGGTAGTAAAACACGACCTCCCTCTTCTGAACCCATGCTGACTGTCCCTAATAACTCCTGTCCTTGCCATGTATTGCTCAATCTTATCCTTAATAATTCCTTCCATTAATTTTTCTCTGATGCATTTTAAGCTTACTGGCCTATAGTTGCTTGGATCTGCCCTGTCACCCTTTTTATATAATGGGATGATATTTGCCATTTTCCAGTCCTTCTGAATCTCTCCATTTCTCAGTGACTTCCTGAAAATATGTGTCAAGGGTTTATATATGTACTCACTAGCCTCATTAAGAACACAAGGATAAATATTATCTGGGCCTGGTGATTTGTTTGATTTTGTAACCTTTTTCAGCCTGATGAGCATCAACAACTCTTTTTTTGAGGTCCTCAGAAATCTCCTTTGTTCATGCTATGATACACTTCCACAAACGTGTGTTGTGAAGAGCAGACTTTGATAGATCCCTGTTTTTTAAATAACACAGGGTGCCCACTCACACCTGATTGTCATCCTATTGATTGAAAACACCGACTCTAATTTCACCTTCAAATTATCTGCTAATCCTAGAGGTTCACATACTTTTGCCACTCACAAATAAGTAATATTTGATCATTTTTCTCAATAAATAAATCCATCCATCCATCCATTTTCTAACCCGCTGAATCCGATCACAGGGTCACGGGGGTCTGCTGGAGCCAATCCCAGCCAACACAGGGCACAAGGCAGGAACCAATCCTGGGCAGGGTGCCAACCCACCGCAGTCAATAAATAAATGACCAAGTATAATATTTTTGTCTCATTTGTTTAAATGGTTTCTCTTTATCTATTTTTAGGACTTGAGTGAAAATCTGATGATGTTTTAGGTTATATTTATGCAGAAATATAGAAAATTCACAAACTTTCAAGCACAACCGTAGGCAGAACAGGACCGGAGAAAGTACAGTCCTCTGCGGCGCTCCTGTGTTGCTGACCACAATGTTAGATCTGCAGTTCCCGAGACGCACATACTAAGGTCTATCTGTAAGAGCAGAGCAGAGGTTGGATAGTGTTGAAGGCGCTAGAGAAGTCCAGAAACATAATTCTTACAGCACCACTGCCTCTGTCCAAGTGGGAGAGGGATCGGTGTAGCATACAGATAATGGCATCCTCCGCTCCCACCTTCACCTGGTATGCGAACTGCAGGGGGTCGAGGGCGTGGTGGACCTGTGGCCTCAGGTGGTTAAGCAGCAGCCGCTCCATGGTCTTCATCACATGTGACATCAGAGCAACAGGCCGGAAGTCATTCAGCTCATTAGGACGTGATACCTTTGGGACTGGGGTGATGCAAGATGTTTTCCAAAGCCTCGGGACTCTCCCCTTTTCCAGGCTCAGGTGGAAGATGCACTGTAGAGGACTCCCCAGCTCCAATGCACAGGCCTTCAGCAGTCGTGGCGTTACTCCATCTGGACCCACTGCTTTGCTGGCACAAAGTCTCCTCAGCTCTCTGCTTACCTGGGCTGCTGTAATTGTGGGTGGGGGGAAACTCTTTCCTATGCTGGTATCAGCAGAAGGATGGGTGGAGGGTGCAGTACTCCGAGGTGAGAGTGGGTTAGGGTGGTCAAACCTGTGGCATCCCGCTTCGAGCTGCAGCCAGTGATGATCTTCATCCCATCCCACACTTCCTTCATGCTGTTATTCTACAACTTCTGCTCTAGCTTTCTCCTGTACTGTTCCTTTACCATCCTGAACTGGACTCGGAGTTCCTTCAGCACGCGCTTGAGCTCATGCTGATGAATGCATTTAAAAGCCCTTTTCTTCTGCTTCAAAAAGCCTTTGATGTCTCTTGTAATCCATGGCTTGTTGTTAGCATAGCAGCATACTCTTTTTACTGTAACTTCAATATTCATACAGAAGTTCATGTAGTCAGTAGAGCAGTCAACAACATCCTCAATGTTTTCACTATGTGACCCCTGCAGGATATCCCAGTCTGTAGTTCCAAAGCAGTCTCTCAGAGCCTGCTCTGCCTCAGGGGACCACTTCCTGAATAAGTGTGTGGTTGTAGGCAGCTCCCTCACTCTTGGTTTATAGTGAGGCTGAAGCAGAACCAGGTTATGATCTGCTTTCCCAAGTGCAGGCAGTAGGGTGGCACTGTATGCATATTTAATATTTGCATACTGTAGGTCAATAGTCCTATTTCCCCGGGTGTTACAATCCACAACACTGGAAGAAGGCAAGTAACATTTTGTCCAGCATCACATGGTTAAAGTCTCCAGCGATTAGCACAAGCACCTCGGGGTGCTGTGTTTGTAGTTTAGCAACAGTGGAATGGATGATGTCACCCGCTATCTCCACGTCCGCCAGAGGAGGGATGTAAACAATAAAAACAATGACGTGTCCAAACTCTCTGGGCAAGTAGTAGGGATGCAGACTTACGGCCAACAGTTCGATGTCCCTGCAGCAAGTGGAGATGCTAACGTTTTTTACAATGAAGTTTTGTGATTGGGTGAGACACTTTGACATGGCACTTCAGCTACAACTGCAAACCTGAGATGCAGCAGCTCTTCACTGAAACTTAACACTTAATTACAGCCAAAGAGTGAATTTACTGTGGAACTATTACAGTGGCTGCTTCGGTATGTAGAATCAAGATCTCTATTTTATAAGATCATATCAATCAAAATTGACTGATATTTATGCTGGTCTGTTCTTGCTCCTTCCATTAATGCACAACAGATGCTGTCACATGGTCAACCAGCAGCCTCAAACAGTATGTTACACCCCAACGGCCTTCACACACACACACACACACACACCACACACGCACACACACACACACACACACAGAGTAGCTGGTGGGAGGTGGCTAGGAGCAGATAAGCTGTGAAGGAAATCATCACCACCATATCAAAGAACACCAGGACTAAGAAATTCATAAAATAGGGAAAGCTTTATCCGTTAAATAAGCGAAAAGAACAGAAATCAGCAAAAGCATTTAATGAGTAAAATGTCTATAGGCAGTCCTTTAGACAACAATTAAGAAGAGGAGATACACAGTAATTCATACATTTCTGACACTTGTATGATAGAAATGGAGAAAGAATATTAAACTAATCTAGACTGATCTTTTGTGATGTTCCTTACTGTCCTACATCTGTATGTACCTAAATGTGTCCATCTTCTATTATCTTTAAATCATTAATAAACAAAATAATTTTACAATAGCAAATGTGTTTGTTGACAAATAGTCATTTGCCATGTATGAAAGTTTAGGGTGACTTGTCTGTATCTTTGCCAATTTATAAACATTTCATATTCAAATTTCATAACATTTCATAATGTTTGAATTGATAGCTTGACACAATACTATATAATATGTCTGATTGCTATTGTAAAAATATCAAGGCAAGTACAAAGATTCTGAAATACAGTACACTTTTAAAATTTTCTGATAGGTGTTCCCTTCCATAAGTGCTAGACCATCTCCTGAAACTAAAGAAATATCTTTTATTTTATGGTTTTCAGACCACATTTAATGCTGCGAATATTCAGTCAGCGAGGACTATACATCCTGACCTGAAAGTGAGGAACAGATATAATACACCTGCTCAGCTACAGAGGCTTTGGGCTTTTATTTAATTACAAAGTTCGTTGTCATTTGTAGGTTTATACTGTCACCGTAGTAAGGGCAGTGCCCAAAACATCCTAAAAGAGTAACATTCTTTTCACAGAGGCACATCAAACAGGGAGGGGCGGCACGGTGGCGCAGTGGTAGCGCTGCTGCCTCGCAGTTAGGAGACCCGGGTTCGCTTCCCAGGTCCTCCCTGCGTGGAGTTTGCATGTTCTCCCCGTGTCTGCGTAGGTTTCCTCCGGGCGCTCCGGTTTCCTCCCACAATCCAAAGACATGCAGGTTAGGTGGATTGGTGGTTCTAAATTGGCCTTGGTGTGTGGGTGTGTTTGTGTGTGTCCTGCGGTGGGTTGGCACCCTGCCCAGGATTGGTTCGTGCCCTGTGTTGGCTGGGATTGGCTCCAGCAGACCCCCGTGACCCTGTATTCGGATTCAGCGGGTTAGAAAATGGATGGATGGACATCAAACAGGGAATAAAGGTGCATAAAATAATAGGTTTAAACTCTGCTCATTCATCTGCTTGTCTTGCCCAAAAAAAGCCAATAAATATATTACATATTTTGTTTCCAGTTCAGGGAGGCGCGGTGGCACAGTGGGTAGCACTGCTGCTTCGCAGTTAGGAGACCCGGGTTCACTTCCTGGGTCCTCCCTGCGTGAAGTCTGCATGTTCTCAAAGTGAACCTGACTAATGGAGACTTGTGAATCATGAACAGGAGAACATATACTGTAAGCTAGACCCTGCTACTGGCCTAAAATGGGAGGAAGCAGCAGCATTGAAAACAGTAATTATTAGGATTCAAATTTCTAGTTTCCAAGGCTTGTGTGTAATCTGATTGATTGGCGCAGATTAGACTATTTCCTGTATGCAATGTTTTCAAAAATGACTCGACAAAACATTAAAATATTTTTAGGATTTCTTTTATCACCACCAGACAACACTTCCAGATTCTATTATTTTGTGATCTAAAGACGGTCATATCCATTCCAATCTTAAATGCAACAATAACAATTGTCAGACAATGAATGATTCTATCTTTATGTAATTCTACATTTCTGTCTTAGACACACTAATGCATTCATTTAACTGTATTCTTGCACATTGTTATAATAATAAGAAGAGGAATATGCTAAACATTCATTATCAATAGCTTATATATTTGTTGAAGGGATCTCCACACACTATATTTAGAGACACATACCATATCTAGGGAATCCTGGTGAAACGTATTTGACTTTATTTCTGAACCCTCCAAACCTGTTTGAAGCTGAGGTCATAAGACTGAGTACATGTGAAAATCTTAACAAATAATCAGAAATTCAAAATGCCATTAGAAAAAGTGGATTTTTGTGCTGAAGATTACACAGACAACACTGTAAAGACTCCCACCATGGGTCCATTTTCAATTAAGACAATACTATAGAATTTTTCATGATGTGAATTTCAAGTTAAACAAGAAGCCAGAAAACTGACATTCATTAAAGGCAGTAATAACTTCACATCACATTATACAGCCTGAAATACAGCATTCCATTTAGTCTTTGTCCCTTAAGTCTGATGAGAACAAAATGTCACTTTCCAGGGAAACATTGCTGAGTTGGGAGCTACTTTTAGTAAGGAACTTGGATGACTGATGGAGGACCCTTTGTTGTTTTTGCTTCAGCTCAATATATGATCTTGAGAAAGTATGGAATATGGAAGTCACAGGGAATGCCATCAGCAGGATGCCACTCAAGATGCTACTTAGTGCAACTACTTGGCCAGGAATACTTCGAGGAACCATATCTCCATATCCCACTGTTGTCATGGTGATCACTGCCCACCAGTAGCATGCAGGAATGCTGGTAAAGTCTTGAGATCCAGACATTTCATTCTCAATGAGGTACAGAAGGGGTGAAAATAGAGCTATGGCAACACAGAGGAAGAGCAGTAGAAGGCCAAACTCTCGGGTGCACCGTCTTGCCGTAAGCCCAAGTGTCTGCAAACCCAGAGAATGTCGGGCAAGGCGCATCACATAGAGTATTCGCAAGGCACGGAGAATTCGAAGTACAAGACCAACTTTGTCCAAATAGCTATTGCCAGATCCAAGTTTCCTATTGCCTGTTGAGCTGTTATCTACCAGCAATGTGATATAATAAGGTAAAATGGCCACAATGTCAATTAGGTTTAGGGGTGTCCTCAGAAAGTTAAATTTGCTACGTGCTTGGATAAATCGCAGCGTGAACTCAAGGGAGAACCACGCCACACAGACGGTCTCCACTATGAAAACATTGTAGCACATCTGTGAGCACTTCCCCTTGAGGAAAAGAAGAAAAACAAAAAAAAGTTAGTAGCAGCCTCACTAAAAGACAATTTTCATATGAGAACAGTCCAAAAAATGTGAAAATATTTACAATTCTTATTGGATTTGCATTTAATATTGAAGGATAATGCATAGTTTTCTAATGCTGATGATCATTATTAATAAAAGTGACACAGAGGTAAGAATTTTTAAAATACCTGTTACATATATACTTGCTTTTTCACTCTAATTTAACTTTCAGTATGCTAAGAACCAGTGGAAAAATGCATTATACAGTACCTGTCCCCCAATTTCTCTTAAAATCACTTTTCTTTGAAAGGATTTTAAATGTAGAAAGCTGCATAGCGTAAATCACTTACCTTTATTTTGCTCAACACGTTACAAATATTCATTGGCATGTACTGTCCAATAGATAATTGCAGTCCATTAGATTTTTGATAAAAATGTCAAGGCTTGCAAACTAGACTCATTGAAATAGCAAAGAGAGCTACTGGCTAACTATACAATTTCAGGAGGCTCCAGGCAGCACCAATGTTTCATTAATCATACTTTGGAGATAAGAACTTTTGATGTTTAACAAGTATACTAAAATAAATAGAAGGAAGATCTTTGTCTATTTTCTTTACACAAACTTTGGCCAAAGGCACATCATTGGGCTTTAGTAGGATATGTACTTTTAATTACATTTTTTCTAGAATAACAAAATGTTATTTCAGACATAGTAGTCATTAATGTAGGTTTATCTAGGTTTATGTAGGAGTTTATTTCCTGGCTGGTTCAGATTAACATACAGTAGATACTATTAAAACCTAATTTAAAACGGATTTCTTGTTTAAATTTTGGTGGATGGCCAGCTGGGCTTACAGATTTGGAAGAGTGAGTATAATTATTTGGGGCATCATACACTTAGGGATAAAAACAGTGTACCAAATACCATATACCAAAAACACTGTCTCTGCTCATCTCTACTTGATTGTACAATTATGCATCAAAGAAATGTTGTCACAGAATATATATACTTTAATGGTGGACTTTCATGATTCCATTTTATGATAAGGCAATATCAAGCACATATGGCTGTTATCTCAGAGAAACACACATATACTGTAATGTCAACATTCTGCCTCCTCTCTTATAGTACATGTATGGAATTTTTTGAACACCAGCTATAGTTAACTGTACAGTGTCAGCGGACCATTTATTTACTCAAAGACGAATTTCACATTGCTTTAATCTATACGCTTCATGACATTTTACATTTGCATGACTATGTTATAATTTATAGGTGTTTATATCACTATTCACTAAGTTTTTGTTTGAAATAAAGCCCCACTTGGGGCAATGTTGCTGTGGTTTTTGAGCCACATCTCATTTACTTCAAAAGCTAAACTCTCAAAATACCGGTCTTCATGACAAATGGACCAGTATTGGTGCCACTAAGTTATCTGGTGGGGAGCTAAAGTAGTAGTCAAGGAAGCCTAAGACCTTTGTTTTCCTCCTTTGTAGGCTTTGGTTTACCTTTTTCTGTGCGTAATTTGATCTAAAAAATAAAAATAGTTTCAATTGTTTTGTCTTTCTTCTAATATTAGTAAACTTTTGCATAAGTTGTTGCATTAATGTTCTATGAGGTAATATGGCTTTAAATTGTGCTATAACAAATCTTAACGATTTGGCAGCAGACTCAGCCTTTGCAAAATTAAACTACTGCCTGTAAAATATGGTCTGTTTTAACAATTTAACAAAATAATGAGTATGCCAATACCCTCCTAACTAACCAAGTTTGCAGCATGAATTTAAAGGCAGTGGACATGGCGAGAAACTATCAGAATTAGCTGTGGAAGATCGGAGCAGTGGCAACAGCACTGGAAGGCAGCCAAGGAAGAACAAAATATTAGAACATTAGAACAATTGTGACAAGAGGAGGACATTCAGGCCAATGGCTTGACCATCCTATTCACTTAGATTGTTCAAAATAACAATAAAACTTGAAGGTCCCCACATAGGCCTACTTTCCACCACACTACTTGGTAATATATTCCTTTTGTCGGAAGGGAAACTTTGTTACATTTGTGCAAAATTTGCCCTTATCAAGTTTCACTGTGTCCCCAACTGCGATCCACTGTATTTCCATAATTTTAAACACTTCAATCATGCCGCCTCTTAATCTCTATTCGCTTAAAATATTGCCAAACTAAACAACCACGAAAGGACCGCATTAATAGATATTTCAACATCAATATCAAATACTCAACTGCCATGATTACCTGATACCAATGAAAGCAAAAACACAAATGAATATCACTACATTTTCAATTTATGTTCAATAAGCAAAGTGTTAAATTGTCTTGAACATATGTACAAGTTCATGAACCATTTAAATTGCATCCAAAAAAATCCTAAAAGTGATGAGTGATTTAAAAATACCCTATCTTTTTAACCTTAAGGCAGAACTGGAAGTTTTAGGATGAACATGTACAAAAATTAGCTAAGGTATGCCAAGAACGCTACAGGATCACAACCTGAAACAGGCTAGCACCAAAAAGCACATTTAAAATTTCACTTACTCCATAAAAAATACTTTTCATATCACAGCAAGGAAAACTGAAAAAAAAAATAATTTGGTGTTTGAGTGGAGTTTGCTATGAACATGTTAGCAATATGCTCAATTACTGAGTCAGGGTTACTACTTATATAATTTTTATACAGCAGCATCATCTGCTGGGAGATGGTTAGCAGTATTTGCTCCTAATGCAGAGGCACTACTGATTTCTACATTTCATACTTACTTACTTACAGAAGGGCTTTCATATTCTCAACATAAAAAGTAAATTAAAAAGAAAATGACAAAACATAGTTAAGCATTAAAGCTATAGGAAAAAAATTTAATTTCTTAAACATGTAAATCTCACAATTCTGAACTTTTCTGAATGCAAAATAACAGAAGAAAACAACTTCACCTAATAATAATACAATGACACTAATTAAACCTGTGCCCAAAGTGGGCCCGCAAAGTTAACTTGAAAACTGCTGCTCTAACAGTTTCCCTTAGCTGGTTTTTAAGCAGCTTCTTCCTTATATTAGAATAAAAATTACAGGGCTGTGCTAGTAGAGGCTGTGTTAGCTGAACGGGTATGGCTGGCAGATGTACTTCTGCTCCTCTACTTACACTCTCGAGGTCAATCAGACAATGTGATTATTGTTCTGTTCACTATACAAACTCAAAAAATTGTACTCTTTTAAGGTGCATTCGCATATAATGTGAGAAGCATTTACTGTGATAGCCACATCTGTCCTAACTGTCTGCCTATCTGTTTGCCCACATAATACAAATCATCTATTGACTAATTTTGTTGAAGTTCAGCACATTTGTTCTTCAAAGAAATTTGTCAAGACAGTTACATATCTGTTACACAATTTTGAAATTTCCAAATCTCTCTGAAAATTGGCAAGGTTGTGAATCTTAAAACAGAGAAACATTTTTTATGACTTCCACTAAAAATTAGTTTATTGTTTAAATTCAATGGTTTACTTTTCAACATTGTTGGAAAAAATTACTTCTGTCCTGCACAAAGTAGATGTCTTAAATGAGATGTCAAATTTATAGCTCATTGGTATAAAATCTGTGCAAGAGTTATAAAGTGAGCTTTAAAAAAATCCACACTAAGTGTATGTAAATGGACTTCTACTAAATTTGTAGAAATAATGTTGACTTAAAAAATATTTTTCTTATCCTCTTATCTCCTTGACGTTAACCCCAAGAGTTATTTGGGCTTGGAATTCTATGCAATTAAAGTTAAGCTGGAGTCAGACCTGGGATAATGGTAATGAATCATGAATATTTCTATGCATTTTGGCACTCTAAGGTAACACATGAATGTTCATGAATGGGGTGGAGCCTTCAACCACAACACAATGGTGTGTAAACAAGAAGCTGTAAAGCCAGTTTTAGAACAAACTGAAACTGAACCATTGGTTGAATCAAGTGATACAGATGACAATGTGACAAAGGAAAAATGTTTGCAATCACGTAGGATGACAAGAAAGATGGTAGCTCCTCTAAGCATTGTTCGCAATGAAGCAACTTTCAATGTTCATGTCAGGGGAAATATGGAAATCACTCTCTTGTGCAGTGGTAGCTTGCAATAACACCAAGGGCACATCAATCGTGAGAACATTCTACTCTGTCATACTCAAGTAAAAGAAAAAATGTTAAGAGAACAATATGCAAAGAGAGGCTCGTCTTCTGTTTCGATTGCAAGATCGGTCTGTGCATTGATGACTCTTTCCAAAGAATATCACACGAAGCACATGTACTAAATCTGCATTAATACAAGAGTGAAACTTAGACATACCTTTCTTACTGTATTTATGTTGAAGCTTTGATATGTACCTATTTTTGTTACATCTTACTTGTTGAAAAAAATTAAATGTTTTTGACATAATATTCAGAGGGTTAACATAACGCTAAAGAAGTTATGATATATATATATAGATATGGGTGGCACAGTGGTGCAGTGGTAGCGCTGCTGCCTCGCAGTTAGGATACCTGAGTTCGCTTTCCGGGTCCACCCTGCATGGAGTTTGTATGTTCTCCCCGTATCTGCGTGGGTTTCCTCCGGGCGCTCCAGTTTCCTCCCACAGTCCAAAGACATGCAGGTTAGGTGGACTGGTGATTCTAAATTGGCCCTACTGTGTGCTTGGTGTGTGGGTGTGTTTGTGTGTGTCCTGTGGTGGGTTGGCAACCTGCCCGGGATTGGTTCCTGCCTTGTGCCCTGTGTTGGCTGAGATTGGCTCCAGCAGATCCCCATGACCCTGTGTTCGGATTTAGCGGGTTGGAAAATGGATGGATGTATATAGATATAGATATATACTGTAGATATATAGGTAGATATAGATAACCCAGCCACAGGGGATGCACAAACCAGTGTGTTTTTTCTTTCTGGTCCCAAGCCCGGATAAATGGGGAGGGTTACGGCAGGAAGGGCATCCGGTGTAAAATTTTGCCAAATCAACATGCGGACAACAATACAAATTTCCATACTGGATTGGTTGAGCCCCGGGTTAACAACGACCGCCACCAGTACTGTTAGCCAATATGGTGCTGGCGGAAATTGGGCTACTGTTGACTGCAGAAGAAGAAGAAGGAGAAGAAGAGGTGGGAGAAATGTCTGGAGGCAGGAGGACAGGAGGAAGGTAAAGAGAGCGGAACTGAGGGTAGGAACTTTGAATGTTGGCAGTTTGACTGGTAAGGCAGTAGATATGATGGAGAGAAGGAAGGTTGATATATTGTGCGTGCAAAAGTGCGTGGACCGGAGGTGGATTCAAATTGTTTTAACATGGTGTGGATAAGAGGAGAAATGGAGTAGGGGTTATTCTGAAGGAACAGAGTGTTTTGCAGGTAAAGAGTGTCAGACAGAGTAATGATTATGAAGCTGGATATTGGAGGTGTGATGATGAATGTTGTTAGTGCATATGCCCCGCAAGTTGGATGTGCTATAGGAGATGGAAGACTGCAAAGTGGTGGCAGGGGAAAGTGTAGTTAAGCAGCATAGGATTGTGGTCTATAGGATGATGTTGGAGATCAAGAAGAGGAAGAGAGTGAGGGCAGAGCCAAGGATCAAATGGTGGAAGTTGAAAAAGGAAAACTGCAAGGTTGAGTTTAGGGAGTAGGTGAGAAGGTGGTAGTGAAGAGGAAGAGTTACCAGACAGTTGGGAAACTATATCAGATGAAGTAAGGGTGACAGCAAGAAGGGTGCTTGGCTTGACATCTGGACAGAGGAAAGAGGAAAAGGAAACCTGGCGTTGGAATGGGGAAGTACTGGAGAGTAAAAAGAGGAAGAGGAAGGTGAAGAAGAAGTGGGATAGTCAGAAAAATGCAGAACTTAGACAAGAGTATAAGGAAATAAGGCACAAGGTGAAGAGAGAGGTGGTGAATGCTAAAGAAAAAGCATATGATGAGTTGTATGAAAGGATGTACACTAAGATAACCTGTATCAATTGGTTAGACAGAGGGACCGAGCTGGGAAAGATGTGTAGCAGGTTAGGGTGATAAAGGATAAAGATGGAAACGTACTTACAAGTGAGAAGAGTGTATTGAGCAGATGGAAAGAGTACTTTGAGAGGCTGATAAATCAAGAGAACCACAGAGAGAAGAGGTTGAATGATGTGAAAATAGTGGATCAGGAAGTGCAATGGATTAGCAAGGAGGAAGTAAGGACAGCTATGAAGAGGATGAAAAATGGAAAGACCATTAGTCCAGATGATATACTGTACCTGTGGAAGCATGGAGTTGTTTAGGAGAGACGGCAGTGGAATTTTTAACTAGATTGTTTAATGGAATCTCGGAAAGTGAGAGGATGCCTGAGGAGTGGAGAAGAAGTGTACTGGTACCGATATTTAAGAATAAGGGGGATGTGCAGAGCCGTAGTAACTACAGGGGGATAAAATTGATGAGCCACACCATGAAGTTATGGGAAAGAGTAATGGAAGCTAGGTTAAGAAGTGAGGTGATGATTAGTGAGCAGAAGTATGGTTTCATCCCAAGAAAGCGCACCACAGATGTGATGTTTGCTCTGAGTATAGAGAAGGCCAGATGGAGTTGTATTGCATCTTTGTGGACCTGTAGAAAGCATATGAAAAGGTGCCTCGAGAGGAGTTGTGGTATTGTATGAAAAAGTTGGGAATGGCAGAGAAGTATATAAGAGCTGTACAGGATATGTACAAGGGAAGTGTGACTGTGGTGAGGTCTGCGGTAGGAAGGACGGATACATTCAAGGTGGAGGTGGGATTACATCAGGGATCGGCCCTGAGCCCTTTCTTATTTCTTATTATATGGTGATGGATAGGTTGACAGACAAGATTAGATAGGAGTCCCCATGGACTATGATGTTTGCTGATGATATTGTGATCTGTAGCGATAGTAGGGAGCAGGTTGAGAGACCCTGGAGAGCTGGAGATATGCTCCACAAAGGAGAGGGATGAAGGTGAGTAGGAACAAGACAGAATACATGTGTGTAAATGAGAGGAGGTCAGTGGAATTTAGTAGTAGTAGTAGTAGTTTAAATACTTGGGATCAACAGTACAGAGTAAGGGGATTGTGGAAGAGAGGTGAAAAAGAGAGCGCAGGCATGGTGGAATGGGTGGAGAAGAGTGTCAGGAGTGATTTGTGACAGATCAGCAAGAGTGAAAGGGAAGGTCTACAGGACGGTAGTGAGACCAGCTATGTTATATGAGTTGGAGATGGTGGCACTGACCAGAAAGCAGGAGACAGAGTTAGAGGTGCAGAGTTAAAGATGCTAAGATTTGGATTGGATGTGACAAGGAGAGATAGGATTAGAAATGAGTACATTAGAGAGTCAGTTCAAGTTGGATGGTTGGGAGACAAAGTCAGAGATGTGAGATTGCGTTGGTTTGGACATGTGCAGAGGAGAGGTGCTGAGTATATTGGGAGAAGGATGCTAAGGATAGAGCTGCCAGGCTAGAGAAAAAGAGGAAAGCCTTAAGAGAAAGTGTATGAATGTGATGAGAGAGGACATGCAGGTGATGGGTGTAACAGAAAAAGATACAGAGGACAGAATGATATGGAAGAAAATGATCCGCTGTGGCGACCCCTAACGGGAGCAGACGAAAGAAGAAGAATAAGAAGAAAGGTAGATATACAAAGAATGTACTAAGAAAATCACTGACATATGTTTATGTACAGTAGCTAGCCTTGCTACCAGGTATACTCAATAGTACACGGCCAAGTCTTTTTTTTATTACAGCATACAGTATCTCAGTGACTTTAACCCCCAGAGGGCATCCAGCAATTAAAATCATATAATTTTAAATAACATAATATCCCTACACTCACATAAATCAGTTTAGGGTCAAAAGAGACCTGAATCTGACAGCACTGGGCACAAGACCCTAATGCACATACCAACAAGTAGCCAGTTTATAGGTGCCATTTAAACCTAGTTTCCATGTATTTGTATATTTAGAAGGAAAACCTATGTAGACACAAGCGCAACATAGAACTACACATATCCAGGCACAGGTTTTGAACCCAGGAGGTGCACATACTTGTGTGCGGAGTAGACAGACCATTTACGTTTCTTTGCCTTTGAATGGACTCATAAGTTTTGCTTGTAAATACTTGTTTTTTGGTTGCTGTTAAGGAGCCGCACAGAAATTTTAAAAACTTTTTTTTCTAAAAACTTTAGAAATTTTTTTTCCCTTTTCACACCCACACAGAAGCAAAAGGCCACTGAGTATTGAGGAAGTATTTGGAAAATTACTTGTATTTGTTCTTGTTACTTATATACAGTCATATGAAAAAGTTTGGTAACCCCTCTTATTTCTTTCGATTTTATTTATCATTGGCTGAGTTTTCGAAGTAGCAACTTCCTTTTAATATAAGACATGCCTTATGGAAACTAGTATTTTCAGCAGTGACATTAAGTTCATTGGATTAACAGAAAATATGCAATATGCATCATAACAAAATTAGACAGGTGCATAAAGTTGGACACCCCAACAGAGATATTACATCAATACTTAGTTGCGCCTCCTTTTGCAAATATAACAGCCTCTAGATGCCTCCTATAGCCTTTGATGAGTGTCTAGATTCTGGATGGAGGTATTTTTGACCATTCTTCCATACAAAATCTCTCCAGTTCAGTTAAATTTGATGGCTGCCGAGCATGGACAGCCTGCTTCAAATCATCCCATAGATTTTTGATGATACTCAAGTCAGGGGACTGTGACGGACATTCAATAACATTGTACATCTCCCTCTGCATGAATGCCTTTGTAGATTTTAAACTGTGTTTTGGGTCATTGTCTTGTTGGACTATCCAACCCCTGCGTAACTTCAGCTTTGTCACTGATGCTTGAACATTATCCTGAAGAATTTGTTGATATTGGGTTGAATTCATCTGACCTTCGACTTTAACAAGGGCCCCAGTCCCTAAACTAACCACACAGTCCCACAGCATGATGGAACCTCCACCAAATTTGACAGTAGGTAGCAGGTGTTGGAATGCAGTGTTCTTCTTCCACCATGCAAAGCTCTTTTTGTTATGACCAAATAACTCAATTTTTGTCTCATCAGTCTAAAGCACTTTGTTCCAAAATTAATCTGGCTTGTCTAAATGAGCATTTGCATACAACAAGTGACGCTGTTTGTGGCATGAGTGCAGAAAGGGCTTCTTTTTCATCACCCTGCCATACAGATGTTATTTCTGCAAATTGTGCTGAATTGTAGAACGATGTACAGATACATCATCTGCAGCAAGATGTTCTTGCAGGTCTTTGGAGGTGATCTGTGGGTTGTCTGTAACCATTTTCACAATCCTGCGCTTATGCCGCTCCTGTATTTTTCTTAGCCTGCCACACCTGGGTTTAACAGCAACTATGTCTGTGGCCTTCCATTTCCAGATTACATTCTTTAAAGTTGAAACTGACAGTTTAAACCTCTGAGATAGCTTTTTGTAGCCTTTCCCTAAACCATGATACTGAACAATCTTTGTTTCAGATCTTTTGAGAGTTGCTTTGAGGATCCCATGCTGTATGTCACTCTTCAGAGGAGAGTCAAAGGGAAGCACAACTTGCAATTGACCACCTTAAATATCTTTTCTCATGATTGGACAGACCTGTCTATGAAGTTCAAGGCTTAACGAGCTAACTCAACCAATTTGGTGTTGCAAGTAATCAGTATTGAGCAGTTACATGCATTCAAATCAGCACAATTACAAGGGTACCCAAATTTTTGCTCAGCCAGTTTTTCACATTTGATTTAATTTCATACAACTAAATACTGCTTCACTAAAAATCTTTGTTCGGAAAACACTCCAGTACTCAGATGTTCCTAGGAAATGAAATACATACTACTGTTATCTTTTTTGTTGAAAGTAGAGTAAATTATTAAGAAAGGCTGAGAGGGGTCCCCAAACTTTTTCATATGACTGTATAATATTAGTGAGGCAATGCAGAAAATGGTAGCTGAAACCAGCAAATCTGTAAGTAAATAACCAATGTTGTGGCATTGAATAATATAAAAGTAGCAGCAGTTTCTTTGTTGGAGGAAGTTAATGTTTCCTTCTTAGTAAACCCGTAAAGAAAAATTGGATGGAGACCCACATAGCACTCAAATGGTAATGTGTTAGTACCAGTATAAAGAGGGTCATACACATTAAGACTAACAGAATGTATGAATGAAGTGTAGAGTGCAAGTCCAAGTCGGTTATGTTCAAGCTCTACAACACACTTGTGTTGAGGCCTCTTCTGGAGTACTGTGTACAATTTTGGTCTCCAGGTTACGAAGACATAGAAGTGTTATGAGGAAGTCTGGAGAAGATGTGATGACTAACCTGATCCAGGAATACAAGGGCTGAGTTATTAAGGAAGTATAAAGCAGCTGAGCCTTAGTTTAAGCAAAATGAGATTAAGAAGAGACATGACTGAAGTGTTTAAAATAATGAAGGGAATTAGTACAGTGGAATTCAACAAGAATATATAGGCACAATTGGAAACTTTTGCACAAACATTAGGAAGTTTTTCTTTACATAGAGAACCACAGACACATGGAATAAGTTACCAAGTTGTGTGGAAGACAGTAGAACTTTAGGGACCTTCAAAACTAGACGATATTATTTTGGAAGAATTAAATTGATGGGACAGGTGAGCTTTCTCTAAATTGCCTGTGCTTGTCTGAATTTTTGTAATGTCTGTGCTAGTGCTTGAAACTCTTTGCACATAGCGTATATTTATAAGGCACATTGCTTAATGTCGCATAGACATTCTGAATCCCTCAGTCAACTGTACAAACATACAGTAGGACATGTCAGGTTGTTCATTACTATATTATTAGGCATATTTTCCCTTGCATATTGACAGTTTTTGTTCTTGTTAAAATTTCACAGCTAAACATTTTCATTGTTTAACATCTACAGTATTAAATGACAGGTATCTCTTTAATCTTAGTACTTTAGCTTCATGCTGCTAAGAAATTAATGTGCCTTTTCTCTGAGACTACCAAATTTGCAGCTATATTGACAGATATAAAGAGAAACAGGGATTTAAGTATATGACAACACCTTTCACTGTCTGGCAAAGTAAGGAACAGGTTTCTACTTCAAAGCAAAAAAAACCAAAGAATTATGAGAAAGAAATCAGCGAATGTAGATCACTGATAAAAAAAATAATAGACAAGTGAAACAGAAGACCAAAGTGAGCATAACTTAAGGCACAATTGAATTTTATTAATGTGACGGTAAAAAGTTGAGTATTTAAACTGGATTTAAATGAACAGTTGGAAGGCACGTGGAAAAATAAATAATAGGACAAAGAGATCCAGAGAGTGAGTGCCACAAAGTCAGCAGGGCTTTTTGTGGTAATCTCTATCTCAAAGTGAGTGCTCACTTTGCATTCTCACATCTTCCATGCCAATGCTACACTCTATGCATAGATTTTTATACTTTTTAGCATTGCTTAAGAATGCAAATTTCCACAAATGAATGACAAAAAGCAAAAGGAAAGGTTTACAATGCATGCCCACTGAAAAGACCACACTACAGGAAGAATACAACACTTTCTCATCTCTTACAGAATTTTAATTAGGAGTTGCTGCCATCAAGAAGAAACCAAAGAAAGCACAATATCAAAGGGAGGTTATTCATCTAGATGGCCAGGTATTGGACATACTTAGCTGCAAATAGAGAATGGTCTTAACCTTACTATATAGTTGTAACGGTCAACTAAAATATGTGTATGTACCTGTAAGTTTGTACCTTTTCCCTTACTTCTTGTTGTGGTACGCCTTTATGTTTAGGGCTGGCCTTTATACAGAGGGAGGGGAGTACCTGGCTTGGAGGGCCAACAGACTGTACGGGGAGGAGCTATCCGAATGTAAATAGGTGGCGGGAAAAAGAGTAGAGAAGGAAGCCATAACAGAAAAAGGCACGAGGGAAAGGATTAACACCTCTGGGTTCATTCCAAGCAAATGATTTTTTCTTTCGGGAGGAAGGAATACGGGAGAGGACTTGACGGGCCAGCACAAGGAACTGTTAATCAGAACGTTTCCCGGAACAAGAGATATGGTCGGCGTCTCATTCACCACTACAGACTGAGATCAACGCTCCGTACAGATAAGATTTAAAAGACTATAAATCCATTGGTTTTTTTGTGTGTTGCCATTGGCTCATGTCTTTATTAGTAATGTATGTTTTTATGTGTTGGTGTTATGATTTGTGTGGGGAAGGGAAGCGCTGCAGCGCGATTTTATGTATATAAGGTTTTGTTGTTGTTGTTACAGCGATCCTATATATTGTCTGCCAATAATCATTTTTTGCTTGATCCTGCTTTCACTGGTGTGTTTTTATAATTGAAGTGGGGAAGTAGAAAAGTAGTGTTGGTCACTCGCGCCCCGGATTATTTTTTTTTCTTTTTGCTGCCTCTCAAATAGGGCAGCGTGTATTATAATCGTGCCGGTTCTGAGAGCGGTACAGATTATTGGTGGCCCGTACGGGGAGCCGGTTGACTAATTTTCATCCACTGTATTTCATTTAGCCACTCACAAGTACCGTCAGAAATGTCGACTGAGAGCATTGAGAAGCGGTTTGCTAACTCTTGTGTAACGCCTGAGCGAGGTGAATTGCTAGATCGCCACGTTACGGTCAGAGCACAAGAAGAGGTGGAGGAGGCAACGAGCCTGCTAGATACTTCATATATTTCGACGCCCAAGAGCCAGGGTCAGGAATCTATGGATGACGCACTGAACTTGCAGCCCCCATGGGCAGAGGTGCAGGTGCAGCTGGATGAGCTTCAAGTCCGGCTAGATGAAATGACTGAAGGGGCGGTAGCTCGGGAAGAAGCTCTGCATGGATACGTGGATTCGGCGGTTGCCGATTTGCGGGAGTGGGTGCATGTACGTCTAAGAAGTCTGGAACAAAAGCTAGTAGAGTGCCTACTGCGGCGCTATCAGCAATGGGAGGTAGAAATACAAGACGCGATGAGAAGGAGTATTACTACGTACTTTCAAACTCCGCGCCGATCGACGTTATTGGTTGAAGCGCGGTCGTCCTACTCCTCTACTGCTGCAGCTGCTGTACGGCTGGAATTTCCAAAACTGGAAGCTTCCTGTAAAGAAGAGGTGCTTCAATTCATTGAGCAAGCAGACGCGTTTTTAGAACTTCACCCATTAACGCTAGCTGAATTGATGGGCTTCTTGAGTACGTCTCTACAGGGACCAGCGCGCCATTGGTGGCAGGCGGGAAAGAATAATATTAAGGACTGGGCATCTTTCCGTACCGCTTTTTTGGAAGCCTTCTTGCCGGCTGACTACCAAACTGAAGTCGAAGAACAGCTCCTGGCTGCTCGGCAGGGTCCATCGCAACCCATTAGAGACTTTGTTTACGAATACCGTGCACTCTGTCTAAAATGGAACCCCAATATGCCAGAAGAACACATGGTTAGACGCATTCTTGGTGCTTGTAACCCGCGGCCTGCTGTAGCACTTGGGGGCACGGTGAGTTCAGTACAGTCCATGGTAAAAGTCGGATCCTTGATCGAGAAGGATTGGGCTGCTATGAGGGGCAAAAAAGATCCTCCTAGAGACACTTCTAGCAAAGATGCACACAAGGGCAAATATCTGAAGGACAAGGACCGGTCAGTGGGGGCTGAGCTCACCATGTTAAGCGCACAGTTGCCTTTACTAGTGGTACCGGTAAGAGTGCGGGACATCATCGGGGATGCTGTCATTGATACAGGGAGCACCTTTACCTTAATTAATCGCAGCTTGTGGGAAAAAATAAAGTTGCCCGGAGAGCTGCTTAAGGGGGGTGGCACAGTAAAGTTCTTCTTGGCAGATGGGCGAGCATATGGGGATAGTGGCAAGGTTCTGATGCAGTTTAGATTGCAAAATATATCTTGGGAAGTCGAGGTGTATGTCTTGGAGGATGCATTCCTGTCTATGCCACTACTCCTAGGGCTGGATTCCATCGTGGCAGCCGACATCATTTTGCACCCAAGGACTCATGAATATGTAATGCCTGGGGGGGGTTCAATTTTGAGGTAAGAGGGCGTGATGAATTACACTGGCCAAAAGTAAATTACTATTTTGCAGTACCAGTTAAAGATATCAGCCCTGTGGAGGACAGCATTTGTTCTCAGCCCTGCGAGGTGCAACCTATTCTGAGGAGATGGCCCATGGTATGGACGGACAAACTTGGGCGGACGGAGGTTATTCACCATCATATATACACAGTTGATGAAGTCCCTGTCCGTCAGAGAGCTTACAGGGTCTCTCCTATGAAGAGAAAGGTTATCAAAGAGTGGGTTGATCGTATGCTGCTGGAAGGTATTCTTGAACCCTCTACCTCAGCCTGGGCATCTCCAGTGGTGTTGGTGCGTAAGACCAATGGAACCTTTCGCTTTTGTGTGGACTACCGTGGGCTAAATGCCAAAACTACCAGCGACGCCTATCCTATGCCCCTGGTGCATGAAATTTTAGAATCCTTACAAAGCGCAGTGGTTTTTAGCACTCTGGATTTACAATCAGGATATTGGCAGGTATGCATGGGAGAAGAGAGTGTGGCCAAGACTGCAGTGATCACTCCTGATGGCTTATTCCAATTCCGAGTAATGCCTTTCGGCTTGAAGAATGCGGGGGCATCTTTTCAACACCTAATGGAACAAGTGCTGAGGGGGCTGATTGGGAAAAACTATTTTGTCTATATTGATGATATCATTGTCTTCTCTCCGTCAATAGAGCAACACCTCCGGGACCTAAATGAGATCTTCCATCGGCTTCAGCAGGCTCGACTGACCTTAAACATCAGTAAATGTCACCTTGGACAACCGCAACTTACCTTCCTCGGTCATGTGGTATCAGCAAAAGGTATTGTTGTGGATCCAGAGCAAATCATGGCCCTTGTGGACTACCCACCTCCTTCAGACATTAAATCCCTTCAGCGGTTTTTGGTAATGGTGGGTTGGTTCCACAAGTTCATACCCAGATTAGCTGACACCGCAGACCCATTACATCGCCTGCTGAGGAAGGGAACCTCATGGCAATGGACTCCGGAGTGCCAAAAGGCATTTGAGCAACTGAAGAAACATCTGATGGAATCTCCAGTTTTGGCACAACCTATTCCACTGCTCACCTTCCAAGTCCAGACCGACGCGAGCAATGTGGGGCTTGGGGCCGTATTAACTCAGATCAAAGAGGGAGAAGAACGAGTTATTGCCTATGCATCAAGGTCTCTCCGTGGCCCCGAACTCAACTATTCAGCGTCCGAGAAGGAGTGTCTCGCAGTCGTATGGGCAGTGGAAAAGTGGCGTCATTATCTTGAGGGGTCATTATTCGAGGTGTATACAGACCACCGTGCTCTCGCCTGGGCATTTAATTGCTCGAAAATGTCCTCACGACTCACCAGGTGGGTTCTTCATCTCCAGCAGTTTTCTTTTAAGGTTTTTTATCGAAAGGGTTGTGGAAACGTGGTTCCGGATGCGCTGTCCAGGATTCCAGAGCCTCAGGAGGTATCTTCAATAGCCCTGATTTCGACTCGGGGTTGGGACCTTCCACTTGACATCTCAGATATAGCCCGAGCCCAGGATCACAGTCTGGTTTGTTGGGAAGTACGGGAAAATGCTGCGTCACGAACGGGACACATTCATTTCCAAGAGCTCCAAGGGATATTGTATCGCTGTGTGCCATCAAAACTCGGGGGTGAGAAATACCAACTAGTCGTCCCCGAGGCCCTTCTTCCTGAGTTCTTGGCTTATTTTCATGACAGCCCTTTCGGCGGTCACCTTGGCAGATTGAAGACTCTAAAAAAGGTATTGGAGGTAGCCTGGTGGCCCACCGTGAGGAAGGACGTGTGGAGACATGTGAGAACCTGTACCATATGCCAGCAGTACAAAAACCCACCGGGGCTTCCTGCAGGACAAATGCAATCAACAAATCTCACTGAACCGGGAGAGATGTGGGGAATTGACATTATGGGACCACTGCCGCCAAGTAGGAACAAGAGGACCGTCCTGGTAGTGGTGGTAGATTATTTCTCCAAATGGGTGGAGCTTTTTGCTTTGCCAAACTCAACCACTGAATGGCTGTGCTCCACTCTAAAGAATGAAATGTTTACCCGCTGGGGGGTTCCAAAGATCATCATTTCCGACAGAGGTCCACAATTTACCAGCTATGGTCGGTGTCTCATTCACCACTACAGACTGAGATCAACGCTCCGTACAGATAAGATTTAAAAGACTATAAATCCATTGGTTTTTTTGTGTGTTGCCATTGGCTCATGTCTTTATTAGTAATGTATGTTTTTATGTGTTGGTGTTATGATTTGTGTGGAGAAGGGAAGCGCTGCTGCGCGATTTCATGTATATAAGGTTTTGTTGTTGTTGTTACAGTGATCCTATATATTGTCTGCCAATAATCATTTTTTGCTTGATCCTGCTTTCACTGGTGTGTTTCTATAATTGAAGTGGGGAAGTAGAAAAGTAGTGTTGGTCACTCGCGCCCCGGATTATTATTTTTTTTTCTTTTTGCTGCCTCTCAAATAGGGCAGCGTGTATTATAATCGTGCCGGTTCTGAGAGCGGTACATAGTTGCTTTGAAAAGAATAGTATATTAGTATAGTATATAGTATATTTTTATACTAAAATTAACTAATTATTAAATATATCGTGACATAACAGAGCGTGGTGAGGTGGGTGATGATACATACGAGGAAAAAGTGGTAAACATAAACTATATCCCGCAGAAAAGGAACATGTGTTTTTATGTTTTTACTCAGTAACATAAGCCAGTTAATATCTGGCTCAGCAAATGCTTGTTTAATTTCTAGTTTTTTTAACTGAAATCCCAAACGTTGACAGGTTAACTTTGATTGTGTAGCCTTTGAGTCTGTTTTTCATCTGAAATTGTTCTTTGGCAAAATCATTGCTAGTGGTCAATGGTAGCCTGCCTCCATGACCTCACAGAAAGATACTCAAAAAGACAGACAAATGTGGTGGACCTTTATATATACAATATTTCTTTTAAACTTGGGGCTTATTTTAATTTTTTCAAACATTTTTCAGTCTTGGAGAGGGGGTACTGGGGTATCTGTCCTGGGACTCTTTTCTAACATCATTAAAATTCAATTTCTTCTTTAGATGGTGGATTAAAATTTCAAAGCACCCAGCACTTCACCAGTGAAGTTTGTTTTTTAGCAGGGCCAGTGTGAATGGTATTTGAGTTGTCGGCCTCAAGCCTAATCCATTTAACATGGGCAGACCTGTTTTGCATCTTACATACAACTGAAATAGGAACTGTGTGGTCATTAAAACATGGATTAAGCACTGTGGGGTCAACTTGATAGAGATTCAATGAGGCTCATAGGAGAAATGCAGTTAACTGGTGCTTCGGTTTTTCTCTTCTTTATTGTCAACAGGCCATGAGCTTTGTTAGCCTGATTTCTGATGAGGCTGAAGTTAGCTACTTAGTCATAATTGCTTATTAGTATAACAAAGGTCCAATGTTTTACAAGGCAACGTTTCATTAAAATGAACAGATAACCCAAAACATCAAATTCCATATTACCATCTCATTTGTATTTAGCCCAGCCCAATGTCAGACACTTGTCAAATTAATTGAAAAATCTGGCAGTCTATCAGACCTATTGAATCAGATGTGACCGGCTTTGATGTTGGACGAGAACCTTGAAATATAACATGTGCATTTGGACACTTTCACTTTCACCATAGTTGGAGATAAATGGAATTCTGTGTTTAACATTACCTTAAGAACTGGTTAATTTTGAAATGGATTAAAGGCATTAGTGAAGATCTGTATTGATAAAGAACTAGCAGAAACCCTTGGATTATGAGAATTTAGTTGACAAGTTCACTGTGGTGAAAGGAAATTTAGGAAAATAATCAACCCAACTAAGCAGTAATGAGTGTGATACAGGAACCTTTTAAGATAAGTGTAGGAACATGCTTCACTACAGCATTTTACACTCTATGATCATGTTTATGTTCAAGGTTTTTGTTATTTCCATACTATGAATCCTACACTGTTAATTATTTCACTTTTAATTCTCTTGCTTAAAAAAATTACTGTCCTTGAAGTATTCTCACAATCTGTTGCTTCTTGAATTTAGACTTGATTGGAAAATTATGCAAATTTGAGGACTGCATTAAGAACCTAATAGCAATTAGGCAAAAAGAAAATTGGATTGACTCTGTTTGTTTAGACAATTTGGCTATTTTTGATTCGGCTTCAGTTTCTCCAGGTCCCACTGCAGCCAGTGTGCAACCAAAACTAGCAGTACCAATTTAGCCACAGGGCGAATGGGTAACAATGAGACAGGGGTCTAAGACGACAAAATTTTGTCCTTCGGCACCCAGGTCAGCAATTGGACCCAGAAAAGATTCTCATCGCTCTGCAGTGAGCCTGTCGATCCTGAAAATAATGAAGTGCACAAAAATGGAGTTTCTATAGTGGAGAATATTAAAATTCAACACTATGTTAAACTAGCAGTTAATTTTAAATGCCTCCCAGGAGCGAAGATTGCTGACATCGAGGCCCAATAGGATCATGTCACCAACGATGAAGTATCTACCTCATTGCTGCATGTCAACATTAACAATATTTATTTACAACAAAGGTATTAAAGGGGAACTTCATCTCTCCATGCACCAAAGCTACAAGAAAACGTCACAATTTAATTGTATCTGGCCCCTTACCAAGATTATATAGAGTGATTTATAGCAGATTGTGTTCCCTTCACTGCTGGCTAGAAACCTGGTGTGCGAATAAAAGCATAACATTTGTGAACAATTGGGATAACTTTTTGGAAAGGCCTGGATTTTTTAAGAGAGATGGTCTTCATCCTAACTGCAGGGCATCTTTTGTATTATCCCAAAATATGCAGCAAACCTGCCTGGCTGACTGATTAGAGCACCGTCTAGGTCACAATCTTATAATTTTAATTCACAGACTGTTGTTTAGCCTACCTGTTACAATCCTGTAACTGTTACCTGTAATCCCTGTTGTGGGGCATCCTATAAATTCAGTTATTATGCAAACCTTAAATTACTTGATAACAAAAAATAAGGTGTATAATTAGAACAAGAGATAAAACGAGACCCTTCACCAGTGGCACCTGTAATAGTAAGTTCAAATTAAAACAAAGAATATATCACCAGCTTAGAAAAACTATGCAGTTTTAAATGCTGCTTATTAAACATTCACTCTCTTGGAAGTAAAGCTGTTTTGGTAAATTATATTAAGTACAAAATCTGATGTGAGTCTTCTCACTAAAACATGGCTTAGTAAATATGACACTGTTTGAGATTCTGGTCAAAGAGGTAGCCTAGGAATAATTTATTATGACAAAATGCATAAATTCTAAAAATGTAGGCAACCTCACATCATTTGAGAAATTTATTATAAATATTAAAACAGACTGCAACACAATTGCAGTGCTAGTCTACAGACCACCAGGGCCATATTCATTGATCATGACTGAAACTGGCAACCTATTATCTGATCTGACTATAAATTATGATCACGTAGTGTTGATAGAGGATTTTAATGTACATATTGATGTGGAAACTGACACTTTTAGCAAATTTTTTACTTATATGTTAAATTTGTCAGATTGTCAAAGGTCCAACATATAATCATAACCATACCTTAGATTTAATTATAACTTACAAAGTTTAAATTCAAAATTTAAATAATGCTCCACTAAATCATGGTATTTCTTATCATTACTTAATTACATTTGATTTGATGCTGCCCTTTCCAATACACTCACAGATTAAAACAAAGACAGTGCGACATCTAGATTGTATTTCAAAATTTATAGATGCTTTGAGTAAGGCAAGTGTAATTTTGGCAAACCATTTAGATCATTTAACAACAAATGTAACTATGGACATCAATTTAGATCAACAATTACCAAGTTTTGAATGTCCCAAAAGAAATAGACTTTAGCACACTGCTTAGTATCTTATTTCATGTGCCTGTGGTTCTCTTTGTGGAAAAAAAACAAACTGTGTGAAATATACACTATGCATTTTGTAATTTGGTACGCTTTCATCATCTTCAACTCTTAACCTCAATTTTTTTTAAACCAAAAACACAATTTCAATCTTACTTCATTACTCATATCTTGCAGTCCTAGCCTGGTTGTTTTTCTCAGAACTTTCTCTGTTTTCTAATTTCCAAATTCTAAACTGCACACAGTACACTAGATAAGACCTCATTACTGCATCATATCTCTCTATTATAATAAAAAAATCTTGGGACGAGATGTGACTTATTGAAGAGACTTTTTGAAAGCATGTCCCGCAAGACGGCGACTTTTGCCATTAGATTCTTTCAAGTCATGCACTGCTTACAACCATTTTCAAACAAGACCATGGTCATCTAACCTCTCAGTCATGTGAATGCCTTTGGCAGACACACATCCTGCACTCTCAGCTCTTATAAATTTTATCAGGACAATAATTTTATATGTTCTAGATGACACATCGACTACTAAGCGAAGAAGAAAGAGCAGTGCATTGAAAAGAGACCCAAAAGCGTTGGAAAGAAAAGAATGTAAAAAAGAACAATAATAACCTATGTGCAAATTGGGAAAATAAAGAAAGTAATAATCAACCCAGACCAAGTGGAATTGAAAACCTAGCAGGCCCAAGCGGGGTCAGAAATAAAAGACAAAGAGTAAAAGACAAAGTAGAACTTCATAAAGATGTTCAAAAACGGTGTGATTCACATGCAGAGCAAGTTAAAGATTATGAAAGTGGTAAAATTGAAAATATCAAAAAAAGATAGTGAAGATTGCATTAGCGATAACAAATGGAAATTATTACTCGGTGAAATAAGGGAAAGTAATAAATAATCCTAGACCTAGTGTAATTGAAAACCTAGCAGGTCCAAGCTGGGTCAGAAATAAAACACAAAGAGTAAAAGACAAAGTAGAATATTGTAAAGAGGTCCAAAAATGTTGGCACGAAACAACTGCAGAGCAGGTTACAGATTATGAAAGAAGTAGAATTCGAATGGCTCAAAAAGAAACGTTGGCACGATACACATGCAGAGCAAGATAATGATTATGAAAGTAGTAAAATTCGAAAGTATTAGAAAACATAGTAAAGATTGCAATAGTGGTAACAAATGGAAATTATTACTCTGTAAAATAAAGTAACAGCAAAAAGAGATTAAATATATGGACAGGTGATATGTTAGAAGTATGTAGATATTGTAAGGCTTTAAAGTTTAAGTCGGAGACTTGTAGATCATCTAATTCATGTTGCCATCAGGGAAAAGTAGTGTTTCTTCCCAATGAAGAAGTGTATCCACGAGAATTAAAAGATTTGTGGTTTGGTGAAAGTGAAATCCACAAACACTACAGGCAAAATATCCAAATCTACAATAATCTGTTCGCGTTCGCATCATTCAATGCTCAAAACATAGATTTTCACAATAATGGACCATACGCTATGGGAATCTGTGGTCCTGCAACATTTAAAACTATGACAAGTTTTATTTAGAAGAAACCACATTTCGGTCAGGTGTATATTTATGATCACGGAGAAGCGATGTAACATAGAATCGAAAGAGTTAAACAGAAATCATACAGCCAATAATGGATACAAATCCATACGTCAAAAAGTATTGCACTTTACACAAATTTATTAAACAAGGACAAAGAAATTTTATTGGATTTCTATACAAATCACAAATATCACAGTTGCATTTATAATAAACCAATATGTGACGAATTGTTAGTGATAATAGTGTCGAAAGACAGAAATATCAAAGACAGAGCTGATATTTGTGTATATCCAAAAGCAAAGCACGATTCAAAAGGAGATCTTGATATGCCATTCATATTAAAACGTTTACAGTTTTCCAGTGAGAATAGCTTTTGCTATGACAATTAACAAATCACAGGAACAAACAATCAAAAAAGTCGGTTTATTTATTAGAGAGAAAGAAACGATATCCACTTATGGGCAGTTATATGTTGCTTTGTCACGATGTAAGTCCAAACGCAAAAAAAAGTTAATTCCAAATATTGTTTTTGCTGAAGTTTTAAAGTAAAAGTGAAAATAATGCATATGTAACAATTCCTATGAAAATAATCTCTTTAAATTGTATATCCGGTTAACCAAACCCGGGGGTTGGCGAGCAAAGCGAGCAGGGGGCGAAGCCCCCTAGTAACTTATGAGTAATCTTCCTTGACTTGTATGCAACACATCAGGTTATAAAACCTAATATCCTATTAGCCTTCTACAGTATAATAGCTTTTGTACGCTCTCTGGCTGTGAAAAGTGAACAGTACATTGCCACTCCAAGCTCCTTCTCCTAAGGTGCACTTCAAGTTTCCGACATTTCAAGTTTGAATTCTGCCCAAAAGTAATAATTTGGCGAGATTCTAGGTTATCTGTCTTTCCACCTAGATTGGAATAAACTAATAATTAATAATAAAAAAACAATTCATCACTCTGTTATTTACATTTTTAACAAGCTCTTCATTAAGAAAAGTATTGAAAAGGATGTCAAGTTTAACATCCCTTAATTCAGGAAAAGCTCTTCACACCATAAAAGTTTATTTTCTTGTTTAAGCCGGTTTTTAACCTAGCTACACACTATGCTTTCAACTCTCACTTCTTTTACTTTTATCACTAGTTTCTCATGTGGCATATTATCAAATGGCTTCTGAATATTAAAATAAATAATACCGTATGCATGCAGTGTCTCCCGTCTAAACACATTCTGACTGCTCAATGTTCACTAATACACTTTTGCTTGACATATGTTGCTCCTCTGTCTTTTTCTAATCACTTCCTTAAATTTACTCATGATGCACACAGTTACTAGGATCAGCCCGATCTGCTTTGCTTACTATTTATTGTTTGAATTTTCTGTGACATCTTAAATGTGACATTATGTTGATTATCTAAATTTAGCATTAGATTTGGCATTTTACTCATTTAACAAAAAAAAAGAATTTATATGTTTGGGCTCTCATCGGCCTAAAAAAATATATTTTATGTTCTTGGATTTAAATTGTGAAAGTCTTAAGCGTTGACTGCAATGTATTAGTCATGCATTGCATCATTTACTAAATAAATATTGATTTGTAATTCTGCTCTTAGTGTTAATTATATGTTGCCTGACAAGATATATTTTAACACTATCCTGTGGTTATATTGCATGACAAAATGCTATGTTCATATAACTTCATTGTGTGATTTTTTTTTTTTTTATTGTATTATTTAGCTACCATTTTATTATCCCTAATGCGGTAGCTTCTCCAACCTTCCATTTCTCTTCCCTTGCAATTACAATGATCTTTTCTCTATTTCATCTGATGTCTGTACATTTACAATGCTGACACTATCTCACACCATCTGCACTCACGTTCCCTGATTCTATGACTCGATCTAAGCTAGCTAGGATGTTTCCTTAGACTTACCAGTGACCACATATCTAAAGAATTTAAGCAGGGGTGCATATCTTTGAAAGTGTTGTCAGTACTTCTCTCATATCCCTCGCTCATGCTCATTCTAAGTTGCTCTTCTGCTGTTACTCTCACAAACACACACACACACACACTCACACTGCATGAATCCTTTCAAGGTTGGATTCTCAGAATGGCCATGCTCCTTCCTACAGTTTGTAGAAACTAAGCTAATAAGAATTTTCATGGCAAAAACTGTCACTGAATGTAACCCATCATGATGAACAGGTTCCATTCATGTTAGAAAGAGCCACAATGATTTATGAACCAAACCCCACTATCTTAACATAAATATCTGAGTCATATGTTAAACCTTCTAATCTTCTCAGTCTTAACTAGACTGGTGCATGGCACAGGTAGCCTTTTAGAGATGACCATCTTTCTCATTTCTGCTATCCAGTTTGGCACCTAACTCCAAAATTCAGACTGAAGTAGTAGCAGCCTGCCCTTACCGGTGTCATTTGCTCTAATGTTGAAAAAGACAACTGTATTCCTCATGCTCTGGCCATGAGCATATTCACCCATCCCACATTTGTGTACCAGGAAGGCAATACACTATGTAAAAACTGTGACTCAATCCCCCTAAAACATTAGTTCTTACCCCCTCCGCACATCGTTACATCCCTTTATCTGAGGCCTGGATTTGAAGTAATCTCTCCCACAATCTACAACCTCAGAGTCAGCCTACAGGTCCGGAAAGTGATTGGACACCACCACACCTAGCCCTTATGTCCAACCATGACCCAACTTTCTGTACCTTGTGGAAGAATAATTTTAGTGTAACATAGCATTCATTTTAAAGAAACAGCATAAAGGGTTAATAAATGTCAGAAACATGTTCAGGCACACCAGGAAACCAGATAAAGGTCAAGTGAACAACAAAATGTACACTGAAATATAAGAATTGGACAAATACTGAGATGGTCAAGTAAATAAAGAATGCTTTGATTGACACTGCATGTAAATTTAAAAGTTTATAAAATGAACCTCTATCGTTTGTTTCTCTGATCATGCTGTAACCGACTGCTTTTGAAGAATGCTCCCTGCAAGGCATTTCACTGAGGAGTAATTAGAAGATGCAATGAACAGCTTTTCTCCTGCCTGATTACTTAATTGTCTTGTTAGGGGATGTTTCTTTCTTTATAAGATGTTACACTTCTACCACAGTGTTTGGCACTCAACATTAAGGCATTCCATACCCCAGGGGGAACTCCCAGCAGAATATCGAAAGATGCGAAGCTGATGATGCAAAACTGGAATGGACTTGTTCCCGTCTGTGCGAGATTCTCCTCCGAAGGACGCGATCGTCGGACCTGAAACGGTAGGAGGAGGCATGTTCATTCGTTCTTTGAGGGATAAGGCGCTGTGTTAGACGTCATGCCATTAGAATATGAGTGTTTTCCTTTGAGTTAGGTTTAGTTTTTAGTGGTATGTCAAGAAAAATTAAAAAGAAATTTGTGAGTGCCTTTTGCCTGCTAGAGAGAGCATATGCCGTCTCAGGGATTAACCAGGACGCATTGGAGGTTGCCGGTGAGAAAAGAGTAGTGCCGAGGTTGCATGGCGTGGCGGATTATTTTGGTTGCTGTCCGGAGGAAGTGACCCACTGTTGTCTGGGGGAGCTGTCCAGATCATAGACATATATACTGTAGATATAGGCCGCATTTACCGTGTTTCCCAGATGACACGATACGTCAGCGCATCAGCCTTACTGCGAGTGGCAAAAGTGCCATTTAAACTAATACAAGTAGATGTGGAAACCGGGTTTTCTGATGAAAAAACAATAATGTTTAAAACAGTATCATTTACATACACCAGATTTTGGCGAATCGTTTAAATCCAATTATGTATATCCATTTATACACTAATAATGGCAATTATAAAATAATAATTATTATAATTATTATTAAATTCCTCCCATATAAGTAACATTTCTCGGGCTGCCTTCTTCCATCTCTGAAACATTTCCAGACTTCGTCCTGTTCTTACGCAACACAGTACTGAAGTATAGGTTAATGCCTGAGTCACCTCACGTGTAGATTACTATAATGCTATTCTATCTGGCATCCCACAAAAACGTATCCATTGCTTACAACTTCTTCAAAATTCTGCTGCCAGGATAATAACCTGCTGCTGTAAATCCAATGAACATATTGTACCTATTCTCTCTCTACTTCACTCGCTCCCTGTTAACTACAGAATACAATATAAAATACTGCTCTTAACATTTAAAGCTCCCTTCTGCCTCACTGATCTCTACAGACTGACACCCCTCTTGCTCACTCAGATCCTGAAATTTGAGAGTATTCATTCTGGCAATATGGTGCAGCCTTAGTTTGTGGAAGACAGACACAACTAAAGACATGATCATAAAATGATGGTTGTCAATTTCAAACTGTATTTCCTCAATGTGCTCCTTGAGAAAAACATCATCACGTTTGAGAAATGTTAACAGCTAACAACAATGTACATAGTTAGTGACTAAATACGTTTAGCCAAAACGTTGTTTGGAGGTTCACTTGAGCACATAAATGCATAGCTATGCTAGCTTAGCCTGGCGTAGCTAAAGTGAAGATTATAAAACGGGATTTTCTAATGGCCAAATATAACCAAAAGAATTGTTCAGCCTTACCTATGAAATGTAATCCCCCGGAATCTGGTTTCCAGTGTACAGCGGTTTGTAAAATCCCAAGCTCAACGTGTGAGGCATCTTATCCATTACTTCACTCCACAGCAGTGCCACTCGCAATATGGCGGCGACGTTGACATACGATTCTGCTGGTCATGAGGTGTCTAGTTATTCTATGTCTATGGTCCAGATCTCTCTCTATGTTTAGCAAAAAGTCTCCATAGACAGCAGTGCTTTTAAATGGATAGAGAAGTCCTGGGTTCATGTCCCAGGCACGTAGTAAGGGTGATAGTGTCCCCCACCTCAGAAAAAAGAAAGGAGGTTAAAGTCTTCCCTGAGGTAATAAGGTTACAACCAGTGGGAGGGAGAATCCCACAGGATGACAGGGTTAAAGGAAGAATAAGATAATTGTAGAATAATTGAAGATTAAACAATTTACACACTGTGTGGAAAATGTAACTGGTAAGAAAATGAATAGAGCTTAGATTAAAGGTAAGATTTTTGTCATAAGTATATTTGTATGGTTTTGACTGTGTGTTCTCTTTGTGACTGAGTAGACACTGCGGCTTGTGCTACATGTTAGAAGTCACAGCAGCATTCTGAGGTTGCGTCATCAGAGGGAGTCAGTTGTTTGTCAAGATGGTAAAGGCAGTTAACATTTTCTTCTCTAGAGTCCATTTTTCTTTGTTTATTTTTATGTCTTATTGTGCAATGTTGGGTAGGGTTTGCATATCCTCAAATAATCACTTAAAATGCTAAGTTATAAATGTGCAGCAAAGCTGAATGCAAGATGAGTGTATAATGTAGCGAGTCAAAGAGATTGAGAGCACTTGTGAAATGAATGACAGATGTGTTTCAAAATGCTTTCAATGAGTTGAAAGTATACTTCATGTGTTTGAAAATGCTGTTCAAGTCCAGGTAGTGTTCTGTACTAAGATATGATGTACAAAAGGAAAGTTAACTAACAAAATGTAGACTGTGCCTTTTTTCTGCAGATCATCGTTCTGGAGGAGCTGCAAGAAGCATCTCGAGATGACATCAGCGAAAAAGCATACATGAACTATACAGTCTTAACAAGAGATGTGTGTAAAAAAAATCAATATAATTAAGCATAACTAAATTTTATATATCAAAATGTTTTCTTTAAAGCACAGTATACAATGGTGCGATGAACTACAATGACAGCACTTTTAAATAAAAAGTAAGATTTTAGATTATTTTATTATAAGGCATTTGATACAGTGTGAGATGTTGATTTCTTTTCCCATCACTCCTTGTTCACAAGTAATTTGAATATCCTAAGTGTGAAACATAATGTTATTGTTTGAATGACTACATAGCTGATAGAAGGTTTAACTTTATTTTCTATAATTTGATGGTCTAATGAAACATTCCAGACACGTGTTAAATTCTAAAGCCATAGGTAGAAATGTGTCAATTTAATCAGTAAAATATTAGCTTAAAGAAAAATAGCTGGGATATGAATATAGAAACTGTTTAGCTTTATGATTTAAAGTTGAGAGGTAATAATAGATGTATTTAAGATAATTGTAACTTCAAAATAACCTGTTAGCCTTAGATGAAGTGAAATATGAATGTGGAGTTTAAATGTTTTAGTTTATTTTGCTCTTATTTCTGGAAATAATTAGAAATTTATCAGTCCAGCCTGTGGATTTCTTCTTTAACTACTTCTTGCTCTGCTGGCTGAGAGATGTTCTCTGGAGGACACTGGCATTATATTACATTCATTATGAAAAAGGGATTGAGAATGCCAGTGTAGGCTCCAGTTCAAGACTGGAATAAGAAAGGAAAGTAAACACTTTAAAATGTTCTACAGGAACCTCCACAGAGCACAACTCTAACTAATAACCTCTATAACACTCTACGTTCTCTTTTGTTGTGTGTGATTTGCCACTTCTGGACATATTTGTGATCTATAAAGGAGAACTAGAACATTCAGCTCTTACCAAGTTGATATATTTAACGGGACTGGATTGAGAAGTTTTCACTGACTAATACCCGCTCCCTCCACATTCCGTTTAAGGGCGGAAAGGTTGCTACTGTATTTAGTTTGCAAAGTTATTTGTGTAACAGCAAAGGTTATGTGCTAATAGATTGGATATTTTGAGACAACTGAATGCTTTTCCTTTGGTACATATTAATTAAGATTGACTTTATTTTATATTGTGATGATTAACTTTTTATAATGAATATGCTCTTAATTGAGTTGGAGTCCACAACAATGGCCAAACTAGTTACAACTATAGAGGAATTTGTTTTTTGGTTGAGGGATCTGTTTTTTGAGCATAATGGCTACAATGAGTGGAAACGTCTGCATTGTGATTACCAGCTGCAGAATTCCTTTTTGACAATTAAAAACAAATTGCCTAAGAGATTGAGACTGGATAAAATGACCATCTGTTTTACCACTAGCATTATTTTGATGAGGGGTATGTGGAGATACCAATGTGTCTGCTGGCCAATCAGATGAGTAATACGTAAGCTACTACCACCTCTTAGGGGAAAGCGTATGCATGTTCTGGAATCAGTATTGCACACTGTGTTGTTATGTTCAGAGTTAGGATTAAAGAGTTATTATTATATTGAACTATTTTCCTGTATTGTCCCTCTGAGCGTGACATGGTATCAGATGTTTAACTGCGACCAGAAGCCATGGAAAAAGAAGGAAAAATGTCAAAGTTCAATGCACCGGAGGCTTTCAACTTTCCGCAACCAGCGCTGTGGCACATGTGAATTCAGTGTTTCAATCGTTTTTGCATCTCTACAAAGCTAAACAAAGAGGAAGGTGAGGTGCAAGTTAATTCTCTGCTATATTCAATGGGCAAAGATGCCGAGATTACTGTATATACAGTGCATTTACATTTGCAGAGGTTGTTTCCCAATAAATTTGAACATTTTGTACCTCGGGGAAATGTTATACATTAGCAGGCTCTTTTCCACCAGCGGCAACAAAAAGCTGGAGAGAGAGCAGAAGCTTTTGTTAAGATATTGTACGAGCTAGCAGAATATTGAGAGTTTGAGATGAGCAAAGAGGAACAAATAAGAGACAGAGTTGTCAGGATAGCTGATTGTGAAATCTCCCAGAAGTTGCAATTGGAAGCAGAATTAAACTTCAGTAAACCTGTCCAGCTTGTCCACCGATTCAAGCTAATTAAGCAATAAGCGCAGAAATGCCAGCTGGAGTGAGTGAAGTTCATCTTGCACAGCACAGAGACAACAGACGTCAGTGGCACAAAGTGAAGACGGGAGAGGGACAACTAGTTATAGAATGTACATGCTGTAATTGCAGGCACAAAGGGAAGGAGTGCCCTGTACTAAACAAATGCTGTAGGAAATGCAATAAACTAGGCCACTTTGCAGTTGCATGCAAAACTAAAAATGTGAAAGAACTGGTAGCAAATGAAAATGACAATGCATTTTTCCTTGGGTCAACACCAGTAACAATTGAGCTAAGTCTGATAATGTACCATATAGCATAGCCACCCCATGTAGAATCCCATTTCCCCTAATTCCCAATGTAGACAAGGAATTAAGTAGAATGCAGTCCCTTGGGATAATCACTGAAGTTACTAAGCCAACAGAATAGTGTGCCCCTATGGTACCAGTGGATAAAAAGAACGGCCTTGTCAGATTGTGTTGATTTGAAGTGTCTAAATCAAGCTGTAAAACGTGAGTGCTTCATTCTTCCAACAACATTAGAGGACATTGCCCCAGAGCTTTCAGGTACTAGCGTGTTCTCCACACTGGATGCCTCATTGGGTTTTTGGCTAATTCTGCTGGATAATGATTGCATAAAGTTGACCACCTTCATAACCCCTTTTGGAAGATGCCTTCTGGCCCTTGGTGTAAAGTAGAATCAGATTTGTGTGAACTGAATGGTAAAACATACCTTGTAGTAGAAGCCTACTATTCTCAGGACATTGAAATTTCACACTTCACAGACACCCTCTAGCCAGCAGATAATCAACAGACTGAAAAATATCTTTGTTAGATGCCCAGAGAGCTGGTGTCAGATAATGGCCCACAGTTTTCTTCAGTGGAGTTTCAGCAGTTTAGTCAAGACTATGGTTTTTGTCATAATATTCTCGGTCAAATGGAGCTGTAGAGAGAACAGTCCAGACTGTAAAACATATTCTCCATCAGCCTGATTCTCACTTAGCACTTATGTGCAATTGAATAACACCTCATGTCGCTACAGGAATGAGTCTAGCCCAGCTGATGATGGGCAAGTTAGTTCTGATTTGTCAGCTTAAGTTGGAGCACAAACTCTAGCCTCAATCTATTGATAATGATATGATGATGAGGAGGAAAGATAAGGCAGCAAAGGAAGCATACAAGTTCTTCTATGATCGAAGACACACTACCCAAGTTCTCTTAAAGCTTGACACAGAAGAGCTGGAAAAACCCAGCTGTTGTAATGAACAACACATCAGAGCCTCTGTTATATTAAGTGCAGAATGAAGATGGTGCCGTCTTACGTAGGAATCACAAACACCTGCAGTCAGTTCCCAGGCAAACAAGTTTTGCTGAGACCAATCATTCTCAAGAAGGAACAGAAAAAGTTCCAACTATACCACCAATAAAGGATGAGATTCAAAATCCAACTCCTGCTGGTTCTGTAATTCAAATACAGCACCCATACTTACAACAAGGAGTGGGAGAGCAGTGAAAGCACCAAAACGCTATGGTGATACCTAAGAAGAATGGACACTTATTTATGTAGATCAGCATCAGCAAGTGTAGCATAATAACTACTGGTGTTACTATGCGGATAAAATTTCAAGTTAAATGATACCTGTTGTGGGAAATTTTTAGGAAAAGTTCTTGTTTCATTAATAATGTTTTAGGGGTATTTGTTTTCAGAAAGAGGGGAGATGTGGAGATGTCGGTATGTGTCTGCTGGCCAATCAGATGAGTAATACGTTAATTACTACCACCTCTATTTTCCTGAATTGTCCCTCTGCATGTGACAGGGTACCCCTGATGAAACAGTCCTGTCACCTTGAGATATTTTCTAATCCATAAGTAACTTTCAAAAGTTACAGATGAAGTATTGCAATACTGACTAATATGGAGCAAAACTTAAGTCTTTGCACTTGCAGGTAAAAGCTGTTTTTCCTAGCAAATTTTTTATGACAGCAGTTGAATTTGATCCTGGAAACCGAGCTGTGGCAAAAGTCTGCAGACAAACGAATCTTCCGACTCCAAAGAGAAGCAAGCCATACTAGAGATGGGATCGAACCGCGGACCAAGACATTGACCAATTGACTATAGGTCAACGTACTCAAAATTCCAGTCCAAGGGAGTAGCAAGATGTCAGGGCCCTTCTGTCAAAATGTCAATCAACGATGATTGATGACTTGATGGCTCCTCCCCTTTCCTCTGATTGTTGGATTTAAATGGCGCCCCTGGCCCCCTGTCGGTTGATTGGTGAATTACATCCTGTCAAGACCCCACCTTAATCATACCCCCTCCACCTGATTGGTTCAGGCTATGTGTCAAGAGCAGTTTGATGGGTGTTGGTCCCGCCTTAAACCCACCCCTCCACCTGATTGCTTCAGGCTTTGTGTCAAGAGCAGTTTGATGGATGCTGCCTCTGCATTGCCCCCCAGTATGTCAACACCTGTTTGTTGGGTGGCAATCCCCTCCTTGCCCCTTCTCCTGAGGCCCTTTATATCAAAAGAATGACCTTGCCATGAACACAAGGCCTGATCGACATGTCCATACCCAGCTGGTCAGGTCTACCTGGTAGACTCCTCTGCATCTATCTATTATTTTAATATTATCATGAGATTAAAATATCTATCTAACCTTTGCTTTATAATTTGTAAAACCATTTCTATCAAAAATGCTTACAGGTCCTGTAGTAAAACAGTCATCTCAAAGAACATCCTCTCGCAGAAAGGCAAGCTTCTAGCAGCTGATTCTCTCTTTTCACAGAAAGTCAGGCTGCCACGCTCTGCGATGAAAAAACCTTCCCCTCTCACAGAAAAGCACTTGCTTGCTCTCTCTACACACTGAGACATGAGCTCGAAGCTGACAAGTCATCACTGGACAGGCCCTGCGCGTACTCGCCCACACACATCTGTGTGCACGCTCCCATCCCCATCCCCTGTCTCCTTCGCGGAGTTAAAGCATGAGATAACTAGTTCGATATAAGCCTTTTTAAAATCACACAGAGGTAAACAGTATACAGTAGTTCCCTTTTAAAACATAAAATCTGTCCTTTGCTTTATAATTTGTAATTATAATTATAATAATTAATATCTGTGGTGAGTTGGCACCCTGCCCAGGATTGGTTCCTGCCTTGTGCCCTGTGTTGGCTGGGATTGGCTCCAGCAGACCCCCGTGACCCTGTATTCGGATTCAGCGGGTTAGAAAATGGATGGATGGATAATTTGTATAAAAAAAATCTATCTTTTCAATGTAAAAACTCCACAAAAATGTATTAACGGCTGCAATTATAATTTATTTGAATATGAATCACTGACACAGGAAAACATTTTTACAGTCCCTCACTTTAATTCAGGGTTGTAGGGATCCAAAGCCTATCACAGCAGCATAGGGTGCCACTCAGGAACCAGCTCTGGAAATGTTAGCACTCCATGGTAGGACCCACTCACACACATCCACCCCAAACTAGCTAGCACTAAGAGCAGGGTCATTTCCTGATCTGATTACTGTCTTTGTGGAGTTTATACATTGAAAATCAACCTGCAGTCTACCCTTGACATACGACTGGCCTGACATGCGAACAACTTGATTTACAACCAAAATTTTTGTTTTGATTTACGACCAACATCTTGTGTTACGACCCAAATGCGGTCTCGTGTATCCGCTTGTGCGATTGTAAACAAACAGCCGAGAGCGTTTGTAAGCGTCAGTCGGAGCCCAGATACATGTGTTTGTGGATGTAATTTCGGTCAGTGCAGTGATTTATCTATATATATAATTCACTAAGACCATGGCAAGCAAGATGCATAATTGCTAAGGAAGGAAGAGAAGGTAATAAAGGTAAAGAAAGTGATTGTTAAGGGATGTTAGCTAGCGGGCTGTTGCGGCACATGATGATGTCATCAGGCTGAGTCAGCACTGGCTGGCTTTGGAGTGTATTATTACAGCAGTTCACAACACGGCCAGCTTTGAACTGAGTGCTTGACTACTGTCATTATTAACTTGAGAAACAGCAATCACAATCGAAACGAAGAAGTAAATTGTGCAGAAATATGAGAGTTGAGTTCGTGACTGATTTCGCTAATATGTACAGAATGTCGAAATCCACCATCTCGACAATTTTACAAAGAAAAGATTTGCATAAGGAGGCTCCTTCTAAACAATAACCACCTTCTGTTTCATTCTCCTCCTCTCTTCCTGCAGACCAAAGATGTCAAATTAAATAGTGAGTACAGTATGAAATTGTTGTTTCTGGTATGCTAGACACTTTTTTTTAAATTAATTTTATTACAATCCATACAAAGCAATCAAGTTTTTACAAAAATAAAAATTGAGTTATGAACAGATCGATCCCCACCCCTGAGAGAGAGAGCAAGCTGAACAGCATTAAATTTAAGGCTTGTAAACATACCTAAATTAATAAATTCTCCGTGCTTTATGAACTTATTTTAAAATATTACTGATTAGATCCTGCCATGTTTTGAAAAAAGTCTGTATGGATCCTCTAACTGAGTATTTGATTTTTTCCAATTTCAAATAGTATAACACATCGGTTTCCCACTGACTTAAAAGAGGAGAGTTTGGGTTCTTCCAGTTTATCAGAATAAGTCTGCGTACCAACAGTGTAGTGAATGCAATCACAATTTGTTTGTCTTTCTCCACTTTAAACCCCTCTGGAAGAACCCCAAACACAGCTGTTAATGGGTTAGGAGGGATTGTAAGTCCAAGGCTGTCTGAAAGGTAATTAAAAATTTTTGTCCAGAATAATGTTAATTTGGTGTAGGCCCAGAACATGTGACAGTGAGGCTGGGACTTGGTTGCAGCATTTGCAGGTTGGATCATGCCCTGGAAAAATTTTGGAGAGTTTTAGACAAGACAGATGTGCTCGATATATAATTTTGAGTTGTATAATTGTATGCTTTGCGCATATGGAGCTCAAGTGAATTCTCTGCATTGCTGCTTTCCACTCCTTTTCTGATTTATTAATTGAGAGATCTTTTTCCCAGTGTCCTCTTGGATCTTTGAAAGGGAGGGATTGTAAAATGATTTTATATATTGTAGAGATGGAGTCTAAGTCCTTGAGAGCAATATTTTTTCCAGCATGGATGAGGGTGCAAGATGAGGAAAATCTGGAAGGTTCTGTTTAACAAAGTTCCTGATTTGAAGATAGTGAAAGAAATGTGTAGCTGGAATGTTAAATTTGGAATGTAATTGTTCATAGGATGCAAAGATGTTGTCTATATAAAGATCTGTATGCAAGTTAATTCCAAATTTTTTCCAGATATTAAAAACTGCATATGTTTGTGAAGGTTGAAAGAGGTGGTTTTAAGTGTAATTTGTTATTAAGTGTATACCATACCATACCATATTTATTTGTTGAGCGCTTAAAAACACAGCATTACAACTGACCAAAGCGCTGTACAGTTACAACAAGCAGGACTAAAAGCAAAATATTAAAAATAAACATTAAGAGAGAATTAAAACAGAGATACTAAAAACAGGTCAAGGGACCAAATAAAATAGAGAAAATAGCAAAAGACAAGTGGAAAATGAAACAGGTTAAGAATTAAAAGCCAATGTGAAGAAGTGCGTTTTTAGGCGAGATTTAAATGTGGCGACTGAAGCGGCTTGCCTAACCACTAAGGGCAGGGAGTTCCAGAGCCTGGGTGCACAGACGGAGAAAGCCCTTTCACCACGAGCTTTAAATTATAATTATAATTATAATTATATATATATAATTATAAATTTAAATTTATAGGTTTGTCTTACATTCTGATTCTTAAAGCTGTATCAAACAATTGATAATTTCAAAGCAAAATGCATCCAATAATTTTGTTTATAACTAAATTAAATAAATAAATCTTAGAAACAGAACCCAGTGCTTGATAATACTTAACACTAATTGATATCATTAAATGTTACTTCTGTGTTTAATTCAGTTTTAATATTTTTAATTTGACTTTTGCAAGTTTTATTTAAAAATGAACTCTTTAAAACATATTTCCTATTCAGACTATTCCAGATTGCATGTCTCCAAAAAAGCTTATTATTTATTTCAAAAGGTTTCTTTTCATGCTGGCTTTGTCACCTATCACTCAGTCAATCTTTTTTTATACAACATTGACATTTTTCAAATTGTAATAACTCCTTTATAACTCCACTTTTCATGTGATTATTTAATTCATAATTACCTTTATTTATTTTTTTCATTTTGGCACAAATGCCATTACAATCAAGACTACCAGTCTAGTTAATACTCCTAACTCCAATATTTAATGTTCTTCCTGAATCAGGAGGAACACAAACCCAACTTTTAGTGCCAGACAAGGTCATAATAATAGCAAGCTAATGTTAATTAGCATAATACTAGCAGATGTTAAGTAATGTTTTCCCCAACTCTTTGCAACCCCATGGAACTGGCTAAATAGATGACAGTTTAGCTGATAATATACCAGAGAACACGTTGGTTCAGTTGCAGTGTGCTGTGAGCTTGGGGTGATCCCTTGTTAATCTGGTTTTTATATGTTTTTTAATTTCCTTTGTGACTTAATGTTTGTAAATGTAGTCATCAAGTCATCAATTATCTTTGATTGACAATTTGACAGAAGAGCCCTCGCATATTACTATTACCCACACCCATCAAAATGCTCTTGACACAAAGCCTGAACCAATCAGGTGGAGGGGGTGGGATTAAGGCGGAAACAACACCCATCAAACTGCTCTTGACACAAAGCCTAAACCAATCAGGTGGAGGGGGTGGGATTAAGGTGGGACCAGCACCCATGAAACTGCTCTTGACACAAAGCCTGAACCAATCAGGTGGAGGGGGGTGGGTGGGACAGGTTGTAATTCACCAATCAACCGACAAGGGGCAGGTCGCATCATTTAAATCCACCAATCAGAGGAATCAAGTCATCAATCATCGTTGATTGACATTTTGACAGAAGGGCCCTGACATATTACTACTCAAGGGATCACGGGTTTCTGTTGCTAACAATTCAACTGTGCTGGTGACCGTTAACATCAAAAGATCATTGTGGGTCCAGAATCATACAAGGCAACCTGCATGGCATCCAGACCAAAGCCTCATTCATTAGATCAAGAGTTCCAGATACTGATATCCTTTGCTTTGCGTATTGGACCCCAAGACCCGATTCACACTTTTATTATGCAGGGTTCAATGTTCTTTGCCAGAACCCTCTTTCACTGTCCCTGATTTGTCTTACAATTCAGCCACTCATTTGCAATTTTATGACAGTTGCTGACCAAGTACTTGAATTGTTCTTTCTCTAAGAGTTGGAACCACAACCTAATCTGTATTTTTCTGCAGCAACATCTTTTAAGGATAATTTGAACCATGGAGTTATGGATGGTATTGGAGGAAAGACTAATTATCTGCAAGCAAGGCAAAGCAAATTAACTCCTTTCATAAGTAATATGTATTTATTGAATATTTACAACTATTGTTTTATTAATGGAAAAACTGCACAATTATTATTAATTTAAATTGTTTAACCTGTATAGAAATTGGCATAATATAAAACTGAACAAGTTTAGAAAATGTGACTAGCAAAACCATGGTCAGCAATTAGAGTACATACAATGTGTAAGAGTAAATATTTTTGGATATTTCTAAAAAGTCTATTGATACTTGGTGAAAACAAAAGTTTTAAGGATTAATATTTGTATGTAATTTGGACTGTTAACCCAATTTTAACACATTATTAGCACTTGTAGCATTACCAGTTAAAAGAGTCAGTCCAATTTAAGCTTTCGTGGTTATTGATTTTAATAATAGAATGAATAATAAAGTTTAACATAAAGAGAAATTTGTAAATTATGAAGAATGGTAGTAAACCTGAGGGACAGTCAAGTGTTTTGGGAATAGAGACACTCAGGATAAAATGTCTAAAAGTATTGATATAAGGTGAAGATAAAGTTTAAACTAGAAGTCTCTTGATACAAGCAAAAATATACCATTTGTTTAGTTTTTTAAGATTTAAATGTGCTAAATTAGATATGGGGTATAGTACAAACCTTTAAAGTTTGTAGAACGTGGTATAACGGAAATGAAGTTTGTGGGATAGTGCTAACAGTGTTTTAAGGAACCAGGGTAATTAGGGCAATATAGACAGAAATAGTTAGTGGAAATACAGGACAAATGATATATTACGGCTTATTGGGCCTAAGTAATACAGAAGATAGCAAAACAAAGTCATAATTCAGCACAACAGAGATGGAGTGTCTTATGCATGAAGTAATGAGTGTGCATTTTGTGAAACTGGAAGCTCAGATACAAACCAAGGATCCCAGCTGGTGGCAGAAGCCTTTAACATCAATAAGAAGCTTGGGTACAACCCTTGCAATTTTAACGTGACCTTGACTTTAGAATAAATTACGATAGATAAGTGCAAACTGGTATTGTCTGAAAGCCAAAAATAGCTAATCTCCAGGCTGAG
Source organism: Polypterus senegalus (assembly GCF_016835505.1). NCBI lineage: Eukaryota > Metazoa > Chordata > Cladistia > Polypteriformes > Polypteridae > Polypterus > Polypterus senegalus. The sequence goes on along the minus strand of NC_053167.1, from coordinate 19,875,219 downwards.
CCTATCACCTTGCTGTAACAATGAAGTACACTTAAGTTTTATTCATGAATGACAAGACACAATATACTGTTTTTCTGTATAATAAAACATCTGTCTACAATGCCTAAAACTGTAATGTAATAGAGATGAAGCCATTTATTATTATTTATAAGTTAAGAAATCTTCTCTTCATTTTTTGTGATTTTTTTCTTTGAAATTTTACTTAAAGGTTTTAAATTTTTATTTTTTAAATTAAAAAAAAAATTTTTTGGGAATTTTTTGTCTTACACAAATACTTACTGCATCAACCAATGCTATTTTAGCATCTGTGCAATACTGGGGATTTCAATTAAACAAACCTACAAAGAACAAATATACTGTATAAAGATGCAAGATTTAATATTTTGATACAAGACACTTACGCTTTCTTCTTCTTCCCTCAGACCAGGCATTGTGCTTATTGAAAGATTCACTGCAGTGATAGTAACAAACAGCACAGATAGGCAGGCAAATATTTTTCCAGGAAGACCGGACTGTGGTCTTTCTACCATGTCACGAAGCTTTCCCATGCAAATTCCAAATCTTGTCTCTGCAGGTGTCTCGTATGGCTTGTCACCCTCTAGTAATTCCTCCTTATGGTTAATTTCATCAAACTCTTCAATCTTCTGTAAGTATTTCTTTTTGCAGCACCTCTCAATGTTGCTTTCTTCAATACCCCAGTACAACAGCTCCTCTTGGAAAGACAGTGCACACATTTCCCTTAACATTCTTAGCTTTCCAACTCTTAGAAAGGTCATAATGGTCCTAAAAGCTCCAGGGTTGCGATCAAAGAAGAATTCATTGCAAGTCACATCATAGTCATCACAGAGGCTCATGATCTCATCAAAGTTGGTGCAGAATTTTAGCTGTCCCAGTCGAGAGAGAGGGAAGTCGTCTAATGTGGTCCAAGGAAGCAGGTATCTAATCCCTCCGACATTGATTATAGCATGATGTTTCCGATCTCCAGGATGTGCACTACCATAGAGGTCTTTGCTAGATGGAATGAGGTGGGCTCTTTGGTAAAATACACCTTTGACAGTTTCACTCTCATGAAAGGGGATTTGATTAATGGAATTGTCTGAGGTGCAACTTAGGGATCTGTAATCATAATCAGATCCTTCACCTGTCAGAAGTGTCATCTTGGTCTGAAATTGTCATATCACTGGACTTTGCTCCCAGATGCAATATTCTACTCTCTGTTAAGAAAAAACAAGTAGCACATTTTATTACAGTTGGAAATTTTAAAGTCTTTTTTTCTCTAATTAAAAACTTTTTCCACAGGCCACTTTTCAACTTTTAAAGATGGGTCACTCTGATACCCTGTAGGAAACAGCTACAGGAGATAATTAAACTAGCTTAAAAACAAACCACCCAAAACATATTTTATGCCCTAAAAAATGTTGACAAAATAAAACTGTTCAATGTTTACATTATTTTGAAAACCTAGAACCACATAAGTGGCAAATTTCAAGCAAGACGAGATTTATTGTATTTTATTTAAGTCAACATTCTCCTGAAACACTGTGCATTTGTTGCTTTCTCCGTTCATTGGTCATGGATCACTATTTTAACATAGGGCCTACTAACATAATTGTTTGTGAAATGTGAAAAATGCATGTTAAACAGTTTCTGACTTCAAAATCATGTGGTCAAGCAAACAGAAAAATCTTCTATTTGACAGAACTGCTATTCAGATTAAACCAATTTTATTTTTAATGTTTGTAATTCAGTTTTAAACTAACATAGCCTATCAATTTAGCAAACAGTCCTTAAGTAGTTAGGTTGTTGAAATATGTTTATTTTTTTGATAAAAAAGGTCGAACAGGTAAGAGATCAAAAGAACAAATAAGAATTAAGTTTCCCAGTATCATTGTAATGCTAATTACTTAGTTAACTTAATTTTAAGATTATTTATTGCTTCCCAAAATGTTCTTAACAAAAGCAGAATGTATTTATAGGTTAAAGACTAACCCTACCTAGTCATTATTCACAAACAGATTCTTTATATGGATCTTGCATGTAATTCTGCTCATAGAAAACAGAGCTGACATATATCAGTACAAGAAAATTCACTAACTCCCTGGTCAGAATAGTGCGGATAGACACTTTTTAAGGGTGAACTACCTGCAAAATGTTTGCAGTGTGCCATTTATTCTAGCCACTGCATCCTAACCCGGTCACAGTGAACAAGTCAGACATGTTACAGAAGCATGAAAATAATTACTATGCTGACATAATGTTAAATAATTATTCATTTCAAAATGTATCTTTAACACAAATTCAGTTAAGAAAGCTGTGATTTCCTTTTCTCAATTTGGTGCCCAATTTGATCTTTAAATTACCAACTCAAGCACTTATGTAAACTATAGAATTAACCACAATTAAATTCAAGGAATATTTTTAACTATCCAGCATAACCAAATGTATACCTGTTGGATGTCACATAATACAGTATAATATTCATATTTTTATTACACTCCAATAGACAATTTCAATTGTGCAGAACAACATTTCTCTCAAATATAAGCAATAAACCAACTTGCATTAATATCACACCACAATAATTCAGCTTCAATACAATACAATAACATGACAAATATAATTCTGAGCACCAATGTTCTACTAAAGGAAGTTCTGGACAGAGGTTAGTTCTGTTTATTTAAATGCTTTCTCCTGAATCTAAAGAACTAAAAGAGGACATCTCAGAGAAAATAAAAGTCACACACTTTGCATTTCAGTGGAAGACAGAATAACTGTGTAAAATTATCCAAGGTTATTATAGTTAACAAAAACTAAAATCAAAACTGAAACTATTATTAACACTAGAATTACCAAAACCTATGAAAAAACTCGTAAACACAGCCCACATTAAATCCCTTCACACCTCTCAATCAGCGTCTTTTGTCTTGTAAATGTGCCGATCAAGACAAGCATCAAGCAGCCTACTATTTCATCCCCCTACTGCTGCAAAACGGGCATAAAGTTCTCCCAGCTCAAGCCTCGATTATCTGGGAGTCAGGTACCTAGAGTTGTATAGGGAAATAGATTGTTATTTGGAAGACATGCATTTCATGTGTGTTCCGTTTCTACAATAATCTATGTACTGCAAACACACTGTTAAAACAGAAACATTTTTCATATATTAATAATCTATACTAATAAAAGGCAAAGCCCTCACTGACTCACTCACTCACTCATCACTAATTCTCCAACTTCCCGTGTAGGTAGAAGGCTGAAATTTGGCAGAGTTATTCCTTAGCAAAAGTTAAGCAGGTGTCATTTCGAAATTCTGCACGTAACGGTCATAACGGTCGATAACGGTCAACAATGTCCGCCATGTTGAACTTTCTTATTTATTGCCCCATCTTCACGAAATTTGGTAGGCAGCTTCTCTGCGCTAACCGAAACCGATGTACATACTTATTTCGATGGTATGATGCCACTGTTGGCCGCCATATTCAACTTTCCAACGTCACTAATTCTCCAACTTCCTGTGTAGGTAGAAGGCTGACCGCATCTTCACGAAATTTGGTAGGTGGCTTCCCTGCGCTAACCAAAACCAATGTACGTACTTATTTCGGTGGTATGACACCTACTGTTGGCCGCCATATTGAACTTTCCAACGTCACTAATTCTCGAACTTCCCATGTAGGTAGAAGGCTGAAATTTGGCAGGCTCATTCCTTACAACTTACTTACAAAAGTTAAGCAGGTTTAATTTCGAAATTCTACGCATTATGGTCATAACTGGAACCTACTTTCGTATATTGTATACGACCATAGCGGGCAGCTCGGTCGCCGTGGGAGGCGGAGTTACAACCTGCGTCTCTCATCATCACGTCTCGCAAGTGATTGAGTGCCTGCCCATATAAGGCCGTCCGTCAGCGGCAATCCAATAGAAACACTCTGCCACGAAGGACTGTGCTCATGGAAAGAAAGATGAGATGGTCAGGGTGGCGTTTGGCACAACTCAGCGACACTGCGAGAGAAACTTTTAAGTGCCGGGGTCTTAGCTAACATTAAATAAAGCCATGGAAAGAGCTCCAAAGAGCGCAGAACAAAAAAGTGTTACACAATTGAGAAGGCAGCAAAACAATATGAAGCGTGTGACACATACAAGCATATTCATAAGTGCAGCTACTGCGGAAACAAAGCACACGGTGAAAGAAGTCAATGTCCAGCTAAAGGAACACAGTGTAAAAAAAAAAAACCAAAACCCGTGCATGCAGTGTGTGATGTCTCAAATAAAGAGGAAGACAAGCTGTTTGTTGATGCAGTAAGAAAGGAATCGATAAATGAAACCTGTTATCTTTACAACGGTTGACAAACACGTAATGTAACTTGAACACAATACATCCTCCAAATACGAACCTGATTGAAAGAAATAATGATGATCAAATCCATGATAACAGCAACACTCATAACAGTCACAAAATAATTACATTCACAATCATGTTATGTTATTTTTAAAATGTTCCCTTTTCTTTTTCATAACTTCTTTAACACACTACTTCTCTGCTGCGAAGCGCGGGTATTTTGCTATATATAGCAAAGTTCTATTTGGATATAAGTAGGTTCTATTTAGTCGACAGAAATATCTTTGGTAGGAATGTAAGTTGAATTTAGTCTTTAAATTTCTATGGTGAAGAAAACTTTATGCAATGATGACTAAATTTAACTTACATTCCTACTAAAGATATTTCTGTCGACTAAATAAAAATTACTTATATTTAAAATTTAAATAGAACTTAAACAGATACGATAGTTCATAATACCCACGCAGCACTAAGTGCACGTAAGAGCGGAAGTCATCTGTTTTAGGAAGCAGCGCATTGCACTGATACGAAATAGCCTGGCCATTTAATTACTTAGGAATGGATAGATAAATTAAGATTTTGTACAGACAATGTTTTTCATTTTTCTTCCTCGATGGATTCTGGCACACGTAGCAACAGCTGCTCGAACCCCAAATGGGGAACCCCAAATATATATATATATATATATATATATATATATATATATATATATATATATATATATATATATATATATATATATATGTGTGTGTGTGTGTGTATATATATATATATATATATATATATATATATATATAGTGGCAGTAGGCGCTAGTTCTCCCTTGAAACCTCAGGGACAACTCCAGACACCAGGTAAAAGTCCAATATTTTTTTTTTCCTTTTCCACAGTGCACCAAGCACCCTCCACACTACTCATAAATCACTACAATAAACACAATAATCTCTCGCTCTCGGGTCTTGAAGTCCTTCGAGGGCTGGTTGGCCGTTGCCGGCCGACTGCCTCCCTCCCCTCCTACTGTGACGGAGGGCCATCCAGTCATCTCCCGCACCTCGTGGGCTTTTGGAGTTCTCGCCGCTGCTTCGCTCGCCTTCTTCTCCCCTTCCAAGAGACTCAGTCTCGTTGGGGACCGAACAACCTCGTCGGAGGACTCAGAGTGACCTCCACCTTCCCGGCATCCACTGTTGGTGACCAGTCTGTTATCCTCGTAAGGGGCCGTCACTAGTCGTGTCTCATCCTGGCTTGCCTTCTGGGAGCCGCAGCCATTTTGCCGGAACATGAGGCAGGCATCCGAGACGCCACTGAGATTCTGTCTGCGGGCGTCTGCAAAACAGGATATAAACAAACCCGAAACGTCGGACGTTTTACCTGCACCTACCTCCGTAGTGGGTGGCAGAATCCCCGGACCATCTAGGGAGTCCGACGCATTCGTTAGCTGTCCGTGTCCTGGAGTCCTGGCATGTCCTTATAAGGGTGGCGCCGGACCTGCTGGGCGAGGGAGCTAGGCATGGCATTTACGAGGCCCTCACAGGCCACCTGCTCCATGACCTTCCGGGCTTGGGGACCCTTGGGCCGTAGCCAGTGCCCCATTTTACCCCAGAAGTGAAAGGCCTGGGCTCGGGTCGGCTTTTCTGGGTCAAATTGCCAGCTCCACCATTCACTCGCCTGCTGGCCCGGCGTGATGCCGTAGCGTTCCAGGATCTCCTGTTTTAGGAGGTCGCAACTCGCGGCCTCCTCCTCGGGGAGATCGTAATAAGCCCACTGTGCGGGTCCCTTCAGGTAGGGCGCCAGGATGGACGCCCTCTCGGACCGCTGTCACTTGTTTCTGGTGGCCGTCCTTTCAAATATGCCCAGGTATGACTTGACGTCGTCAGCCTCTGTCATCGGCACTAGAGGCAGAGGCGTTGGCCGAGGTGGATCGGGCCTTACTCTTTGTGCTTCTGCCAGCCTGGTCTTCGTTGCCTCCAACTCCTGGGTGGTAGCGGCTTGCGCTTGCTGCAGGGACAGGATCTGGGCATTCATCCCCTGCAGCACTGTGTTGAGGTCCTGTCCTTCAGTCATCTCTCTCAGATCTGTATCCTGCCGACTACGCCACTGTAAAAGACGAATCAATAGACAGCATAAAGGTTTGGGGTTTCCGGCCCCGTATACTGTAAAATTCTCCACAGTACAAAACAAAAATCAGGGTCAAAATACATAAACATAAACAGTTCATATGCACAACGCCGAAGATGGCGTCAGCGGCCATTTTATATAGGAGGAGCCGGAAGTGGAGGAATGCTGGGAAGGAACCGTGAGGGAAGATGGGATGAAGACGTCAGGAACAATGGCGGAGGAAGGGCGGAAGTAACATGCTGAGGGAAAACGAGGCTTATGGTGGCGGAACGTCTTTTTTTCTGCAAGAAAGCAAAGGAGAAAGGTTAGTACCCCGCCACTCCCTGCCGGCGAACGTCTTCCGAGCGTGTTAAGGTCCGTCTGCGGTCTCCTATTCGCGCATACGTGACAATATATATATATATATATATATGCTTATATTACAGCAACACTCATAACAGTGACAAAACAATTACATTGACAATCATGTTACATTATTTTTAAAATGTTTCCTTTTATTTTTCACTAGCAAAATACCCGCGCTTCGCAGCGGAGAAGTAGTGTGTTAAAGAAGCAATGAAAAAGAAAAGGAAACATTTTGAAAATAACGTAACATGATTGTCAATGTAATTGTTTTGTCACTGTTGTGAGTGATGAGTATTGCTGTCATATATATTTACACACACACACAAACATATATATATACACATATCTATACATATACACATATATATACACACACACACATATACATACATAGCAAAATACCCGCGCTTCGCAGCGGAGAAGTAGTGTGTTAAAGAAGCAATGAAAAGAAAAGGAAACATTTTGAAAATAACATAACTTGATTGTCAATGTAATTGTTTTGTCACTGTTGTGAGTGATGAGTGTTGTTGTCATATATATATATATATATATATATATATATATATATATATATATTTACACACACACACATAAACATATATATATATATACATATCTATACATATACACATATATAAACATATATATACATATACATACATATCTACATATATACACACACAGCTATTTCATTATCAGTGCAATACGCTGTTTGTTAAAACGGTTGACTCCGCTCTTACGTGCAATAACAAATCAAATCATTCAGTTGTCTTTGCTCATATGTCATTTTAGAGCTGGACGCCTGGCATCTTTTTTTGGCCACAAGTTCGTTTCTGTTTGGTGTGAGGTTCTGTGTTGTGGAGATTCTCAGGATGGATTGCAGGTGCTCATCAGTGAGGCGACTCCTGTGTGCTGTTTTGTTAGTCTTTATCACTGAGAAGAGCTTCTCACACAGATATGTGCTACCAAACATGAGCAAGGTTTGAGCCGCATGTAGACGGACTTTTTTTGTTCTTCAAAGTCACCAAAGCGCCGTGCAAACTCAGTGCGCAATAACTCTAGCTTCGCAATAACTTACCGCGTTAATCAAGTCTACCTTATGATGCTGCAAGTGTTGGCAAGGCAGCTGAAGCGCTGCATTATGGGATCTGTAGTTTATTGTGTTACCAGCGCTTCATATACCGGGCTTTAATAACAATAATACAGGATATAAAATGATCTCGGGCGGATATAATTACGCCGGGCGGATGTGGCCCTTGACCCTTGAGTTTGACACATATGGACTAAATAGAACTTGAAAAGATATATTTTTCAAATGTGATCGCGCAATTCAGATAGAGTTGGCGCACTACAGCCTGCATGCCTCAATGAGTCATCCTCCCCTCGCTCTTACTTTTTTACCGTTCATCTAATGAATACACTGAGTATGGCTTTACCAAAACAATCATTGATGGCGAATAAAGTATCCATTATTCGAGTATGTAGATCAGGTTATATATATATATATATACATATATATATACCCACGTATCGCAGCGGAGAAGTAGTGTGTTAAAAAGGTAGAAAAAGAAAAGGGAACATTTTAAAAATAGCGTAACATGACTGTCAATATACAGTATTTGTTTTGTGAGTGTTACTGAGTGTTGCTGTCATCAAGGATTTGATTATCATTATTTCTTTCAATCAGGTTCGTATTTGTAGGATGTGTTGTGTTCAAGTTACATTCCGTGTTTGTCAATCGTTGTAAAGATGACAGGTTTTATTCATCGATTCGTTTCTTACTGCATCAATAAACAGCTCGTCTTCTTCTTTATCTGAGACCTGACACACTGCATGCACGGGTTTTTACACTGTCTTCCTTTAGCGGGACATTGACTTTTTCCACCGTGTGCTTTGTTTCCACAGTAGCTGCATTTATGAATATGCTTATCAGACGCTTCATATTTTTGCTGCCTTTTCAATTGTGTAATTGGTTTTGTTCAGCGCTCTTTGGAACTGTTGCTTTTATCTGTGCACTGCGTCAGTTCACGTGAGCCACTCGGTGTACTTGCATCGAAGGTTCCCAGCTGTGCTGATGCCATCTCGTGCTATGTCCATAGCTTTATTTAATGTTACCTTAGTCCTGGCACTTAAAACTTTCTCTCGCAGTTTCGCTGAGTTTGTGTCATACACCACCCTGACCATCTCATCTTCCTCTCCATAAGCACAGTCCTTCACCCGTGAATATTTACCCGTGGCAGTTTGCTATTGGATTGCCGCTGACGGACGGCCTTATATGGGCAGGCACTAAATTACAAGCGCCAGCGCAGCCTGTCTATGAACTTAATTTAAAGTGTAGGTTTACATCGTGCTTTGTTTCCGAAGTAGCAGAACTCATGAATATGGTTGTATATGTCACTCGCTCGCTTCTTATTGTTTAGCTGCCTTCTCAATTATATAATGCATGTTTTCTTGAGCGCTTTTTTGAGGTCTTCCTGGTTTTCTATGTACTGCGTGATTACGTGGGAGGCGTGATGATGTCACACGAAACTCCCCCCGGCGTTGAAGCTCATCTCCATTACAGTAAATGGAGAAAAACTGCTTCCAGTTATGACCATTACGCGTAGAATTTCGATATAAAACCTGCCCAACTTTTGTAAGGAAGCTGT